>NC_056743.1:20970891-21000891 GCF_019279795.1 Protopterus annectens
CTGAGGGGGAAGGATGGCTTCCCTTAATTAAGGTAATGCCTTAAAGTTATTCTAATCATTTTTCAGGCCTGTGGGCCTGAGAATGCACTTTGGTCGGTTTCCTAAGCGTAGTGTGAACTTTAGGCCTGAGAAATTCAGTATTTTTGGCTTGAAACTAAGTAGTCTGTTTAATATGAAAATCTGTAGGCCTGAATACACCCTCAGAAGCCGGTGCCTACACAGTGGCTCCTGACCCATTCAAGGTAGAGACATCCGCAGGTTCCACAGTCAAAGAAGCAACTCACGACATACCAAACTCCAAATGGGTCTCGGTAGAGGCCTGCAAATCTGTAGAAGCTGGTATCAGGGGCTGCGAAAGTGAGTCACTGAGTACCGGTGGACTGGTAACTAGCTTAACGGTAGCGTTGTCGGCAGTTTTGAACCTATGCGGTCTTTATCCTTACGTTTTTTCGGAAGATCGGTAGTCTGATGGCTTACAGACGCCATTTCGGAGTACGGAGATAGAGCGCGAAAGTATTTAGCTACAAAAATTGCCCGAAGGATAGTTCAGGCGTTGAACAAGGCACAAAACAGACAGTATGGGACGTTGTGGTCGGGGCCTAAATTGGTGACGCAGTAAAAATGAAAATCTCTATGAAGTATTTGCTTTCCACAGGCAAGACAATTATTCAATTTTTTCTGACATCAGTTAGAGCACGAAAAAAGGATCCCAAACGTGGGTACTTATCTTTTAGAAGACTTCAGGTCTGAAACTCTAAACGAAAATTTCACGAGTCGGCCGACCGGCACTTGTGAACTGCTTCTGCTTCGGCCACCGCACGGCAAGAAAGACTGATGTAATGGCATCGGCTGCATGTTTTATACCCCTGACAACCTGACGTCATGGAAGAAGTCACAGCATCCAACGCAGAAATCCCAAGTCTGGTATTCAGGCTGACTGAGGGCTACCTGTAGGCAGATAACCCAGATGTGATAACTGCAACAGTGAAACACGAAGATCAGCAGCTATGTTATATGGATTGGTAACAGTGGCATTGACAAAAAAGCAGGAATCATAGCTGGAAGTGGCAGAGTTAAAGATAAGATTTGCACTGGGTGTGACGAGGGTAGACAAGATTAGGAATAAGTATATTAGAGGGTCAGCCCAGACAGGATGGTTTGGAGACCAAGCCAGAGAGGCAATATTACGCTGATGTGGACATGTGCTGAGGAAGGATGCTGGGCATATTGGGAAAAGGATGCCAAGGATGAAGCTGCCAGGTAAGAGGAAAAAAGAGAAAGGCCCAATATAAAGGTTTATGGATGTGGTGAGAGGACATGCAGGTGTTTGGTGTGAGCAAGATGCAGAGGACAGGAAGAAATGGAAACAGATGATCTGCTGTGGCAACCCCTAATGGGAACAGCTGAAAGAAAAAGATTTTTTTTAAAACAGTTCAAAGGTATTAGACAATAATAGTTCTATCAAGTGATATAGACCTGTAAATCCATCAGTTCTCGGTCAAAAGATGCCTTGTATGCCAGACAATGGCCACCAACAACAAAAATGTGTATTTATATAATATACTGAATGAAAGATTTTTTTTCCCCCCAAAGGGAACTTATCTGCCAATCAAAAACAGCAGCACAAGCGGTCTTTGCTCGAAAGCCTCAGGAGTGCACTCCTCAGCAGCAATAAAACTCTGAAGGTCTTGGGCCCAAACTTGTCGTAGCTCAGCTCAAGCTGCTAGTCTGGGAGTGTGGAAAGTGCCCTGAAACTTGGGAAGCTGGCTGGCTGTTATATCCTTGGAGGATATTGCCCACATAGGTACTGCAACAGAGAAGAAGATGAAAACCTGATTCAGCAAAGGCTGTTTGTTGGTATTTTGTTTCTGAAAGCAAAAAGTAACCAAAGAAATCAGTAGGTTCTTCCAAGATTAAGCCAAAAAAGATGTCCAATTCCTAGGGAAGCCTGCCGGTAGTAATCTGAAATCAAGCATCCTATAAAGCAGCCAGCCCCCACCCTCCATCACACAGACACAATCCAAATCACAGAATCATTTACATTCATCCCTGCCCCTAAAAGTAACTTTTACCTCTAGACAAAAAAAAAAAAAATCCACAAATAGTGTGCACCTTTAAGTCACTCACTTTCCCAGTTTAAAATGTGTATTTTTATAGAAAAAGTTTTGTTAATCATATAAAGTAAACGTAGAAGCTCCCTTTGGGGGAAACCTACCTGCCCAGCATTGTAGAGTCAGCTGACCAAAATCCCACAAGAGGAATGCTCTTTAGGGGGCAAGAAAGCTCCAAAACCAGTCATCTCATATGAATCTACGTTTGGGCACATGGGAAGTACCTCTGAAGCTTTGGAAGCTGGCTGTCAATTCTGGATTAAGATACAACCAATACAGCCAAGACTACTGCAGCAGTGATCATAATAAATATCCTGTTGGACAGAAGACAGCTTGGAGATCTTAAGACCATATTCAAACCTCTCTTTTTAAATAGGTAGAATGCACAGTGACTGTCCAAGTTTTTTTCTTTTACCACAAGCTGTTCAGATCCCAGAGCTCCAAAATTAACATGAAGTCCTTGGTTTTCTTGGGGACCAATAACCTTTAATTCCATAACATCTCCGGTCTGGTGGGATGTCACAAGGTTCTTTTATGCAAGCCATTTACCACTTCTCATCTGGTCTCCATCTTCTGATATGGTGAGGTATTAGGGAGTGAAGGGAAACCAGTCTTTGAAATAAGTGGGAATGGTGTAGTCTCTGGACACTACTTCCTTGGTCCACCTGTTGGAGTGTTTTGTCCAACCCTTAAGGGAAAAGCATGGCGGCTCAACCCACAGTTTCCAGTGTGCTACACCATGGCAAACCCGCAGACTCTGCATATGGTCAAAGAGGAAGAGTGGGTGCATCCCAGGCTTTGCAAAACATCTGCCCCTCTGAATACATCAATTTCGTAAAACGTGTGCATCTCTCAGAATGTTGCTCAAATAGCAGTGGTTGGCCTTTCTTAAACATTAGGTTCTACGGGCTTCACTGGTTACTTGAAAAAAAGAAGTTATGTACTCACCATAACGTTCCATCTAAGTAGTTCTACTTCATTTGTCTTCAATCTGTGGGTATTAGATCCGAGCTGGCAACTTCACAAGCATCTGCTCCGAACTCCAAGCTCCTCCCCTTACCCATAATACTCCACCACTACCTTCCAACCCTCAAATAGAGAGTTTGCTGCACCTTGCACTGAACAACCCGATCCAAAAAACACCTTACACACCTAAAACCAGCTATAAATACTGACCATATTGTAAGGCCAGGGGGAAGGAGGGAGGGACAGTTGAAGACAAAGTACAACTACTCAGATGGAACGTTATTGGTGAATACACAACTTCTTTATCTGAAGTAGTTTACTTCATTTGATCTTCAACTTGTGGGACAGAGTCCCCAGCTACTAAATACCTGGGTGGCCCTCATGGAAGAATATTCCAGAGCACCGCAGAACCAAAGGATGTTCTCCTTCGAGAAATCAAATCCAATTTATAGGGAGAAATATAGGTATAAGAGGAGGACCAAGTAGCCGCAGAACAAATGTAGTCTAATGGTACTCTCGACCAAAAGGCAGCAGACGTAGCCATGGACCTAGTAGAGTGAGCTTTAACCAGACAGGGAGACGACAAACTTTTATCCTTGTAGATCTGAAGAATACATAGGGAGATCCACCTAGCATGGTCACCTTGGAGATGGATTTACTCATAAAAAGGATTTACCCAAAAAAGGTTTAGAAAAGGACACAACTGGTCAGATTTACAAAAGGATTTGGTCCTGTGCAAATAGAACTGTAACTGTCTATGAATATCCAACAAATGCAACTTGTACTCAACTTTGTTTGTAAAATTTGGAAAGAAACAGGTAAACTGATAGTTTGATTGATATTAAACTCAGATGCTACTTTTGGGAGAAAAGAAGGATTGGTGCGAAGAGAAACACTGTCCTTGTGGAAAATCTTGTATGGAACCTTGACAGGTAAAGCCTGGAGTTCTGAAACCCTCCTAGCACAGGCGATGGGCACTAGAAAGGCAGTTTTCCAAGACAAAAACTTAAGATCTGTGGTTGCTGCAGGTTCAAATGGAGGAGCAACCAACGCTTTAAGTACCAAAGTAAGGTCCCATGGGGAACGGGATCTTTGACCGGAGAACGCAAGAGAAAGGTACCTTTAATAAAAGATTTGCACAATCTAGAAGAGGCTAAAGAAGCAGAATTCACACCCACGTGAAAATGAGAAATGCCGGCTAGTTGAACCTTGACCGTAGACGAGCTAGGCCCTTGTTGAAAAATATTTGCCATAAAATCAAAAATAGCCAGAACGGGAGCTGTGAATGGATCCAACTCCTTTGAGAAGCCCCAAAAGGAAAAATGCTTCCATTTGCGGCGATAAAACTTCCTGGTGGACTACTTATGAGCTGCCACCAGAATAGACCTGACGGAGGAAGACAATCCGGGAGTCCTAGCAATCAAGGGAACCGGAGTAGCCAAGCTGTGAACTTCAGACTGTCCAGATTTGGATGAAGGACTCGAGGGGTGCGAAATGAAATCCTGAATGGGATCCAAGATAGAGCTAGAATATGAGAGCAAAGGAAAGGAAACCATACCTGGCGAGGCTAAAATGGGGCAATGAGGATCACTTTGCTCCCCAGCCGACAAGCTTTCTGCAGAAACTTTGGAATAAGGGGTACAGGAGGATAAGCATAAAGACCGGGAAGCCAAGCATGGACTATAGCGTCTCTGGGGGACTCCCCCAGCAAGGGGGGGGGGGTTCAGAGCGAAGAACTCACTGGACTTCATATTGGAAGGAGATGCGAAGAGATCACAGCAAGGCCACCCTCACTCTAGAAAGATCTGCTCCACTACAAAAGGATTCAGAGACCACTCGTAAGGCATCAGAATAGTCCAGCTTAGTTTGTCTGCTAGAATGTTGGACCATCCCGAATGTGTTGCTACCAGAAAATGACTGGAGATCGCCCATTCCCAAACTCTCATGACCTCACGACAAAGGGGGCAAGATCTAGTCCCTCCCTGTTTATTGATATACCAGACCACTGACATGTTGTCTGACTGGATTGCAATGGTTCCCAGAAGGTAGAAAAGCATGAAGGGCCTGCAATGCTAAAAGGGCCACCCTCATCTCCAGAATGTTTATATGCAAACTGGTCTTGATTCAGGACCACATGCCTTGGACTTTCCTTCCCAAACAGTGCCCCCCCCCCTGCCCACCCTAGCTGGGAGGCGTCTGTGGTCACTGTGGCTTGGGCAGGAGCTGGAATAAAAGGTTGCGTCTCCAAGATTTCCAAAAACTGCATCCCCCAAAGGGAAGGCCTGCAGACTCTGCTGAGGTGCATTGTGTGCAACAAGGGAAGATTCAACAATGACCATTGCACCGTTAGAGTCCACTGTAGTACTCGCATATGTAAATAGAGCACATGGTAGGAGTGTTACCATTGCTGCCACAGAATGTAGGGCCCTTAAGACAGACTTTGCTTACAGAAGATGAGATTGGTAAATCAAGGTGATATGCTTCCTCAAGTTTCGAACTCTCTCCAAAGTCAGGAAAACTTTTGTCTGTAGAGTGTCCATCCGTGCCCTTATGTATTCCATCACCTGGACAGGATTCAGACGAGATTTGGCTGTGTTGATTGTAATCCCTAGATAGTGTGCAAGCTTTAAGAAATAATCTCTGGCCCGACAAAGTAGACACTTGTTGGGAGCAGTAAGGAGCCATCCAGATAAGGGTAGACCTGAATCCCTTGAAGCCTCAGGTGAGCCGTTACTGCTGCCATCACTTTGGTGAACACCCTGGGGTCTGTGGCGAGACCAAAGGGTAGGGCTCAAAACTCATGACTGGCTCCTAGCTGGAAGCAGAGGAACGTCCTGGAGCTTTTGTGCATCTTAATATGCTAGTAAGCATCATGGAGGTCGAACGAGCACATCCAGTCACTTTCTTGCAGGTATGGCATGGACTGTAAAGTGACCACCCGGAACTTCTCTTTGGCAACTGACAGGTTCAGGAGTAGACAGGTTCAGAATGGGCCTCAAGTCTCCCGTCTTTTTTGGCACCAAAAAGAACTTGAGTAGATGCCTGATCTGGACTGATCTGGGGGGACGGGTTCGATGGCTCGTTTTTTTAGCAGCTTGGAAACCTCTAGCGCTGCTGCCTCCTCTGCGTGGGTGGTACGTCTGGGAGGCGTTTTTAAGGAGCAGGAGGAACCACAAACGGGATTGAACAGCCTCTGGAAATTATCTGAAGCACGCAACGGTCTGATGACACAGACTCCCATGCTGCCAGGTGCAACGACAGGTGACTCCCAAGTGCATCTAGAGCAGAGCAGTCGGGCAACCCCTCAGGGCTGCTGCGCGGGCCTGTCAGAGAATGATTCTCGAGACCCAAATTTCCTCAGCCCCCCCTCTGCCTCTGGGCCGGTGTCTATCCCGTCCCCCTCTAGGGGAAGAAAAGCCCCAAGTGTCCCGGGAACACAGACTTCCAGAACCACATCATCTTTTGCCCTCGCTGATTCCGGGAAAAGGATCTTTGAGGGTTAGAGAAGTGGATCCCGACAGCAGACAGGGTCTTCCCCATCTTTCTCACTATGGACCAAGGTGTCTCAGATGGTCTTGACAAAGAGAAGAGCCATCATACAGGGCATTCGCAAAAGATGCCTTGAAGGGTTCCATGAACTGACCATCTGAGCTAGGCATTACACCTCATGGACATGCCAGACCCAGCCACACTAGCAGCTCCTTTGGTCGCGTGCAAGAGGAGTCAGACGTGTTCGAAACCGCTGTCAAGGTAGCCATTCTCGCAGAAAACGTAGCCCTGTCCTCCTTTGACATGGACTTTGCGGGAAACTCAGCCAATTCCTTAACCAGGTCGCGCTGTAGTCTAGTAACGTGGGCCAGACAGTTCAGCACCCTGATAGAAAAGGTCACTGATGCATAAACCCACTTCCCTATGCGATCCATCATCCTAGACTCCTGGTCAAGAGGATGGACCGAGGAACTCTCCTGGACTAGTTCCTTTCTGGTGGCGGCTGCTACCACCTTAGCATCTACAGGAGACCCTTTATTCCAAGCCGGTCCATCTGCCTGGGGGGCTATTTTGTCTGGGCATGTAGGGATTGGTTCTACAGTGTCTGCCTCCTTCCAAGCCCGCAACTTGACCAAAGTCCACTAAAGATCGGCGGGAGGGGATACCCAGGAAGTAGACTGGCCCTTGCAAAAAGCCTCCAGGAACACAGATTCATCCAAGGAAGGTTTTGGGGAGGACCAAACTCCCCGCTGGCGCAAGATTTCCATGATGGCTCCGAAGGAGCCATCCTCGGGAGGTGATCTGGGTGACATGCCCCATCATCCAAATCAGTGCTCAAGGTGAGGGACTCTGGGGAGGAGTCCAAGTGTCTCCTCTTGCACGTATGCTTGCAAGGAACCTCTCTGGTGAGGCTTTCCGAAGGGAACTCGCAAACCACTTGTTCCTCAGGGGGAACTGCCTGGGGCTCCTCGAGCACAGGCTGTCCCTGTGATAAAAATGATGGGATTCACACACAAAGCAGGAGTCGTCTGGGCAGAGTCCGAAGATATAGTCAGGGACCTCGATCCACTGGAGAGAACCCTTTCCACAACAAACGCTGAGGGAGAGCGAGCTTCCTGGGACACCATTAAGGGAACCACTCTCCCAGAATCAGACACGGAAATCAGTCTGGCCCAAAGTAGACTGCGCTCAGAGGAGGGGCCGTGACCCAAGGTCAGAGCCAATGGAAACTGCTCCAACCCCTCTGATTCGAAACACAGGCTCCGGCTCATACAGCCACTCTGATCCGAACTAATCTGATATGACATGCTGCAGGCAGCTGCCAGTGTCGAGCAAACAGGTACCGTCTGCACCGACCTCCTGACTAGGGGCACTCTCGGATCCATGTACTCCGAAACCAGGGGTCGGATCTGAGAAGGAGATATAGGTGTAAAGAAGGGAAGCCAGCTCCCCCTCCAGAGAAAGAGGGGGCCTGCAAGACTCCCATCTGAATTTGTGCGCAAATAAATTTCTGCATCATTTTATCCATGTCTACTTCAGTGATAATGCGAGTGGACCGCGACAAAGCCACAGACTCCGACCTGGCAAGTTGAAGAAGCGAGGCTCTAGATGATGGTCTGGGCTCCTCCTGCTCCGAAGAAAATCTAAGATCGGAGCTAAGGGGAGTCACGGTACCTAGGCTGAATTTTGGTAGGTAGTCTATTCAGAGCCGAAAGGTCCGGGGACCTCTTCCTCTTCTCAGGACTGTGCTCGCTCTCCTTCTCTCTGCCTTTTCTACCCTTCGCTTCCACAGGCTTAGAAGCAGGAGAAGTCGTCCCAGCCTGGGAGAGAGAAGGAAGGACAGGAGTAGGAGAGGCGGTCACAGCTGAAGCAGAAGAGGAGGCGGCCACCGCTGTAGAAGGGAGCAGGCCCTTCGTACTAAATTTGGCCTTCTGATCCTTAAGGGAGTGCAGGTTAAAACCCACACAAATAGAGCAGTCAGTGGCTAAATGGGCTGCACACAAACAAAGCACACAGAGTGTGGCCATCAGCAGTTGACAATTTGTGGCCACACTCAGTGCATCTTTTGAAAAGTTCTTTAGGGAGATCAGACATCTCACTAAAGAAAAACTTTCAAGAAACACCACTCACCACACACTTGGGCAAGCAAAAGAAGTCTGACGGGGAGGGGAAGGCCAACTACCACAAACTACCCAAAAACTAAAACAAATCCCTAAACTCGACACACCAAACGGGAGGAAGAGAGGAAACCTATAATCAGTTGGCACAGACCTACTCACAACTTAGAGCTCAAGAATCACGACGCATTGGATAGCTGTGGCAAACGAGATCTGAGGGTTGGAAGGTAGTGGTGGTGTATTATGGGTAAAGGGAGGAGCTTAGAGCAGATGCTTGTGAAGTTGTCAGCTCGGCTCCGATACAGATCCAGGACCCACAGGTTGAAGATCAAATGAAGTAAACTACTTCAGCTCAATCTCTACAGAACAGAAAAATTACTCCACTTACTCATACTTCCTCATTTATCAGACAACTGGAGGAAAAAGGCTGGAACATTCATACAAGGCGAATGGTGAAAGACAGTTTGGTGAAAGACAGTTAAATGTAAAGTTAAAGAAACAAAGGTCATCTGCATGGACCACTTCATAGCTATGATTAAAGGGAGTTCTACAGACAGATAGGTTGGCTGTGGCTGCCACGTGGAAAATTCGCCCCTCAAATAAGAGCTTTTTTTTCCAGCACTTACAGAGGTTCATCCTGCTAAATCATACAGACACCAAGTTCCGTGTACAAGGCAATTCAATTCATGTGCGGGGAAAAACTGTGTGTATGCTTCCTGAAGTAGTCTGAAAGGCAATACCCGTCACAAGGGACAAATGCATACTCATCCAACATCAGATGCCACCACAAAAAGTTTGCCACAAGGCATACTACATTTCCAGTCCTTAGGAGGCCAGAAAATATCAAGTCTCCATAGGGTACGTGGCACCATGTCAAGCTCTAAAACCCAGTGCAAAACAGGAGCATTACTGGTAGGAGTAATAACTCCAGAGGTATGAGGGGAGAGCAGAAAGCATTCTGCAAGGAGACATCTTAGAATAAGACATCTCTAACATTTCCAAGACCTCCCCAAACTTGCTCAACAAGGGGATACCAGAGAAGACTGTCCCTCATCCAAATGATATGGTGGACTGCTCTAAAGATGCCACTGTATACGCCCTTTTCCTGGCAAAACATGGAAACGCTTCACCCCAGAGCAGTAGTAACAACAGATTCGGATAACTATCCTATCCTTGTGGGGACTTAACTTCTCTGGTATTAAGAGAAGTCTTGGAAAACGGAGGCCATTCTAGGCAAGAAAAGCTGGTGTCAACTCCTCAAAGGAAACCTAACCCTAGAGGAGTTAAGTGTAGACTCAATCCCTGGTTGGACGGAGTCTACACTTAACCTGTTCAGCTCTTACATAGTGTCCTTACTGGTCTCCTTGTTGGAGAGGCATGGTTTACAAAGCATAGATTTATAAATCTCAGCTACATCAGGAATCCAAGTTAATGCCCAGCACTGCACTGAACTGATCCAATATAGTATCACCTATTTTAACCAAAGAAACCTAGCTAATTTATACACAAACAAATTTAGTTCAATTTCAACCCAAAGACATTCTGAAAATCAAGGACACCATACTACCCAATGAATACCTTAACAGCGCTCTCAAAACCCAAAAATACAACTTCAACAGGACACGAACACACACCTGGGTGAACAAGTCTGCCAACAAACCTAGTTGCACAAGTCTGCCAACATGGTCTTACCAATTCCCTCCTAAATTTGTAGCCACCAGATTAAGTCCCTCAAGCACACAAGGCAGTGGCTGTAATGCCCCTCCATGAAGGAGGGGATCACTGCACCAGGAAACCCAAGACCAGTCTGACTAGCTTAACCTTTAATTCGATGTGCGCCACAGCCTTAAACTGTAACATAAAAACAAAAAAGTGTACACAGCAAGAACCTCAGCAGTATGGCTTCATAAAGGGTAGATGTCGGTTCAATACAGATTTTTTTTTTAATTCAGATTGTGGATTGTAGTCTTTCAATACACAGTTTATCTGAACATTACCAAGGCCTTAGAAACACATCACATTCTGGTATGGTTACCTGAAAGATCTAAATGTAGACCCTCAACTGGCAGGATGGATTGGGAAAGTGCAGTTGTGTACACTTACCATAAATGTAGATGTTCAAGTGTATTCACTGTTGCAGTCATTACATTTGGTTTATCTGCTTGCAGGTAGCCCTCAGCCGGCCTGATTATCAAAGTCTTGGCCCTGCGTCAGATGCTGTCTCTTCTTCCATGACTTCAGGTAGTCAGGGGTATACAGCATGCAGCAGATGCCATTACATCAGTTTTTCTTGCCCCAGATGTCAGGTGCCCCCATAAT
The DNA here is from genome assembly GCF_019279795.1 of Protopterus annectens. NCBI lineage: Eukaryota > Metazoa > Chordata > Ceratodontiformes > Protopteridae > Protopterus > Protopterus annectens. Next base: position 20,981,894 of record NC_056743.1, read on the forward strand.
GGGAAGCAATTGTATACAAGGTTACACCTCCAACAAAAAGCAAATACACCAGAAAGCTTAAATACAGTAAACAAGAAGAAAGCTATAGCCAATAGAAGTCAGGGGGCTGGAGGGAGGATAACCAGGACTGCAACAGTGAATACACTAACATCTACATTTATGGTAGGGGTGCACAACTGTACTATGTTCTTCGTGTTTCACTGTTGCAGTCATTAAATTTGGGTAGATTCCCAAAGCTAAGGAAGGGAAGAGGCAGTTAGAGAGCATTAGGACCAGCTATTAAGCCCTGCAAGACTGCAGTGGTAAAACCAGCTATGGATTTAGAAACAAAATAGGCAAGTGGTAATGCTTGGTGAAGGTATGTAGAGAGCTCCAGGTAGCAGCTTCTAGGAAGTCCCCGGTATGAACACCTCTGAGAAAGGCTGTTGAAATAGATGCAGCCCTGGTGGAATGTGATCTTAAACCCGCAGTTAGGACAGCTGTTTAATCTTAGCCTCACCTCAGGATACGTACCCAAGGAGTGGCGCACGGCGACTGTGGTCCCACTTCACAAGGGCGGTGCCTCCACCGACCCTGGAAATTACCGTCCCATTAGCTTGACAAGCCTTATCTGCAAAGCCATGGAGAGGATCATAATGGAACTCATAAATAAAGACATAGGGAACTTGCAGACTTTGGATCCAACCCAGTTTGGCTTTGTCAAAGGCAGATCATGCCTTTTAAACTTGGTTGACTTTCGAGACAGTCACCAAGGCCAATGATGAGGGAAAGGCAGTCCATACAGCCTACCTCGACCTGGCAAAGGCCTTCGACACAATACCCCACTCAGGTATCATCGAAAAACTCATCAGCTTGAATGTAAACCCATACATCACAAGATGGGTTACAAACTGGCTAAGTGACAGAACCCACAGGGTCAGAGTTGCTGGAGCCATGTCAGACTCAAAGCCTGTCACAAGTGGTGTCCCACAGGGCTCAGTCCTGGGTCCACTCTTGTTCGGCATCTACTTTTCTGAAGTACAAGCAAACACAGGAGGGTTATGGCTGACAAAGTTTGCAGATGACTGCAAACTGGCCATAGTCGAAAACACATCTGACACAGATATCCTTCAGAAGGGCCTCACAGAAACGGATAACTGGTGCCAGAGCCATGGCCTAAAGTTAAACGCCAAGAAATGCATAGTCATACCCTTCGGGAAAAACAAGGTTACCCCTAGCTACCATATAGGTGGCAATCCACTGAGCACAGAAGAAGTCATCAGGGATCTGGGGACCCAGGTTGACAGTAGCCTTTCGTTTGACACTCATGTTGCTAAAGTAGTTAGGAAAACCTTCTACATTGCCCACCTGATCATGAAGGGATTCACATCTAGATGAAGGGAGGTCATCGTCCCCCTGTACTCATCACTCATTAGACCTATGATTGAGTACAATGCCCCATTGGGAATGTATCTGACCCGACACCTGCAGCAGCTAGAAAGGCCCCAAAAGTTCCTCACCAAAAGGATAAAGGGTCTCAAAAATATGTCTTGTGCTGCCCGACTGAAAGAACTCCAGCTCTATTCAGTCTCATACCGCTTGCTCAGAGGTGACCTGTGCCTGACATATAAGGCCATGTCAAACCCAGATTTGATGAATATGCTTCACCTCAAAAAATCTAGATCACTCAGAACCACAAGGGCGGGAGACTTAAACCTTGACACGGTTATTAATAGAACATGCTGGAGGGACAGATTCATCACCCAGAGACTCCCTATGCTGTGGAACAAAATCCCGGTACATGTGAGGCAGAGCACCTCGCTGGCCTTGTTCAAGAGGAATCTTGACCAATGGATGGGAGATCGCAGATATACCCCCAGGGATTACTTCAGTGTCACTGCTTGACAGAGGCACAGCAAAATAATAGGCATAGTTTTATTCAAACTAAAGGGGTGGCGAAAGCCACATAACTATGGGCTAGGCTTATAAATGCCCTTGGGCAGATAGCCTAGTATGAACCTATGAACCTATCCCCTGTGGGGTAGGTTTTCCATGGTGCTTATAGCAGAAATGAATGCAATGTCCTATCCACTTAGAAATGGTTTGCTTTGAAATGCCCTTCCCCTCTGCCCCTGCAGCAAAGGCAACTAGCAGTTGTTCAGTTTTCCTGAAAGGCCTAGCCCTGTCCAAATAGAATCCAAGTTGTCTGTGCTCGTCCAAAGAGTGCAGTATTTGTTCTCCTTTGTTCTGTGGATTAGAAAAGGTTGGCATATGAATGGGCTGATTAAGGGCCACACTGGATACCACCTTGGGCATAAAGGAAGGATTGCTCCTGAGGGACACCCTGTCTACATGGAAGATGATGAAGGGCTCCACTGCCATGAGGGCCTGTAATTCAGACACTTCTTGCTGAAGTGATGGCTAGAAGGAAGGCTGTTTTCCAAGAAAGGAATTTTAACTCTGCAGTTGCAGCTGGCTCAAAAGGAGGTAGAGTGAACTTTTCCAATACAAAAGTTAAGGTCCCAGGCTGGAGTAGGGGCTCTCCTGGGTGGTCTTAAATTTTCAGCCCCTCTGAGGAATTGCTTCAGCAGGGGGTGAGAGAAGAGGGGTGGCTCAGTATTGTAATGTGCTGAAATGGCTGAAGCATGAATTTTAACAGATGAGAAGGAAAGGCCCTTGTGGAGCATCTGTTAAGTACTGAAAAATATTCGGTAAGCTGGGCACTGTTGTGGCCATCCCCAGAGTCTGGCTCCAGGAACAATATCTTTTCCACTTTTCAGCATAGGATTTTCTAGTACTAGGCCTCCTTGCCTCCAGAATGACATCCAGCACTTGCTTACTGAGGGATGGTATTGGAAATCTCAGGTAATTAGCCAGGCTGCAAGACTCAGGGTTTGAAGCTGGGGGTGCAGAATCTGGCCCTCCTGCTGGGACAGCAGGGAAGGCGTCTGAGGCAGGTGCCATGGTTCCAGCACTGACATACTGCGCAAGAGGGGGTACACCAGTGTTGGCATGGCCAGTCTGGTGCAATGAGTATTGTCCTTGGTTGGTCCCTGTTTGATCTTTAGCAGAACTTTCAAGAGGAGAGGGGAGGAGGCATAAACAGAGGCTTTCCCAGGTGAAGGGCAGGGCATCCACTTTCCAAGCTTGTCTGTGGGGAGTCCTTGTGCAGAATTTGTCCAATTGATAGTTCTGAGGGGAGGCAAACAGGTCTATCTCTGGGCTCCCCCATTTGTTTATCAGAAAGTAGAATATCTCTGGTTCCAGTCTCCACTTGTCTGGGTCCATGAGATTTCTGTTTAAGTTGTCTGCCAGTGAATTTAGCTCGACTGGCAGGAAATAAGCTTGTAGGTGCACCTGGTAGCTCAAGGCTGTGTTCCACAGAGCCATGGCTAGTCTGCAGAGAGGATACGAGTGGGTTCCACCCTGTTTATGTACCACATAACAGTGTTGTCTGTCTTTACCAATAACTGTCCTGGAAGGATGTGGTCCTTGAAGGCTATCAAAGAATTCTGTACAACTAACATTTCTTTTTGATTGATATGCAGGTGCATTTGACTCTGGTTCCGTTTGCCCTGAATGTACTGCACTGCCAAGTGAGCCCCCCATCCATAGTCTGAGGAGTCTGTTAGAGTTTGGGCGGCACAGGGTAGAGTGAATGGCAGCCCCTTGTTGTGGTAGCAGGCCTCTGCCCACCAAAGGAACTCAGTCTTTATACAAGGAATGATAGGAATCCTTGATTCCAGGTCCTGAGAATGCTGATACCATTGTAGTTTCCTCATATGCAGTCTTGCATATGGAATTAGTAGGATGCAAGAGGCCATGAATCCCAGGGCTTGGAGTATTTTCCTTGCAGACAGCTGGGTCTTTGTGGCGAGTAGTTTGAAGTAGGCTGTAAAACTTGTTTCTCTGGCGTGAGGTAGGCCATCTGGGAAGTTGTGATCAAGCTTGCTCCCAGGAATACAATTTGTTGGCAGGGTACTAAGTGAGATTTCTTTTCATTTATGGTGTACCCCCAGTGAGATTAGCAGTTTCTTTACAAATGCCAGATGATTTAATAGTATGTCCTGGCTTTTGCCTGAATTAGACAATCGTCCAGGTTAGGGTATATTTGAATATTTCTTTGCCTGCAGAATGCAATTAGGAGAGCTAGGCACTTTGGGTGCAGTAGATAAGCCAAACGCCAGAGCAGAGAACTGATCGTGCATGTAGCCTGCTCTGAAGTGTAGGTATTTTCTGCAAGATTCCCTTATTGGAATGTGCAGGTAAGCATCCTTTAAGTCCAATATTGCCAAGCAAACATTTTTACCTAGCATGGGAAGCAGCTGATGAAGATTTTGGGATTACTACAAATGTATTTAGAATAGAGAGGTCCAGGATAGGACGCCAGGAGTTTTCTTTTCTGGGAACCAGGAAAAGTCTTGAGTAAAAACCTTGTCCCAAATTCCTCTTCTGGGACAGGCTGAATAGACCTGATACTTAGAAGAGAGAGAGAACCTGCTCTTGAGCCTCTGCCCACTGATTTGGGGGTAGGTCTGGCCAACTGTTTGGGGTTGGTAAGGTGTGGAAGTGGAATCTGTATCCTTGGGAAACTATATTTAAAACCAGTTTGTCTTGGGTAATGAGTTCCCAGTTTTTTTGCATGCAGGGCGATCTTTCCCATTAAGGGAGCAGACAGTTGAGCAGGGCTTGGAAGGTTTAAGGTCAAGTAATTGTGAGAGTTTACCATAGGGGGGAGTCTTACTACTTCCAGCTTTGGAAGTGGGAGCCCCCCACTGCTTAGGCCTGTGAGTGCCTTCAGACTGTAGCCTAGGTGGTCTGCTGCTCCTGGGTTTGGCCTGGAAAAGACAGGAAAGGACCAATTCTTAGAAGACCAATGCCTACTAAATCTGGGAGGCTGTACTTGCATTAAATCTTAACAGTTAGCACAGATTTAGCTTTTTCCTCCATCTTTTTAAGTACTACTTCTGCTTTGTTGCCAAACAGGTTGTCTTGGTTTAAGGGAGCATCCAGTAATTTAGCTTTAACATGACCTGGCAAATTTTGCTCCTTAAGCCAAGCATGCCTTCTAAGAACAGACAAAGTGACAGCAGCCCTACAAGATGCTTCTACAGTCTCAAAACCACATTGCAAAGTATGTTTACCAACTTGTTCAGCAGAATGCATTAAATCCTGCAATTCTTTATTTTCAGCACAGTCAGGAATCATTTTCTGTTTTAGTAGTCCAATAATATGCTGCTCATACTTTAACATATGAAAATGGCTGTTTAAGGACCTAATGGCCAAAGTAGCAGAAATGTATACCTTCTTACCCCATCTATCCAGGGCCCTGAAATCTCTATCAGAGGGGGGTAGGGTTTTTGGCAGTAGTAGCCTTAATGCCTTTGGGTCCCTGTGAAATGGTCTCTGGGTCCGCAACAGGATTCTTAAAGAGGAACTTGTGAGAGAGTCAGGCACTAATACCAGTCAAGTTTCCAGGGAGCCAGAGGTAAAGTGTCTGGGGACAGGCTAGATTCCAAGAAGGCATCACCTACAATGTCCAGTACAGGACGGATAGCTAAAGGCCTGTGTTTAGGTAGGAGTAAGAATTCCCTACGCCTCTTTTTGGAGTCAGAGGAATCCCGGCTTTCCCAGCGGAAATGCTCCCTAAGAGTGTGCAAAGTTTCACCAAAAGAAGTCTTCAGGAGGGGAAGCAGAGGGTATGGAGTCCTCTGCATCAAAATCCTCATAGGTAGACAAGGGAAAATCCTGGTCATCAGTAGAAACAGAAATTTCAGAATCCTGATCAGAAGAATCAGAAGGAAAATCAGTTCTAGGTCTCTTAGAGGGAGAAGGCTGGCTTCCCTAATTAGAGTAATAAGGTCTTCAGCCATTCTTATTTGTTTTTCAGGCATATGGGCCTTACCATGCGGTTTGGACGTCAGTTTTCTAGGCCTTGAAGAAGATGGCGTTGATTTGAAATGCAAGTCAGTAGGCCTGAATACACCCTCAGAGGTCGGTGCCTGCACAGCGGCTTCAGACCCATCCAAGCTAGAAACCTTCGCAGGTTCCACAGTCTAAGCATCTCGCGGCATACCGGACTCTAAATGGGTCTCAGTAGAGGCCTGTCAATCTAAAGTATCTGGTATCAGGGGCTGCGAAAGCACCTGAGTACCGGCAAACTGGTGACTAGCTTAACGGAAGCATCGTCAACAGCTCTGGACTTATGCAGTCTGTCGCTGTTTTTATCTTTGCATTTCTTTCAGAATGTCGATAGTCAGATGGCTTACTGAAGCCATTTCTTGATAATTAAACAGAGTACCAAAAATAGTTTGATGTAAAAATGAACAGACGACGAATAGTTAGAGGATTAAATAAGCCACGAAACAGACAGCGAGTGATGTCGTGGTCTGGGCCTAAGCAAGGAATGCAGTATGAATGAAAACCTTTTTGAGTTATTTGCTTTCCACAAGTAATACAATTGTTAACTCTTACTAACATCGGTTTAGAGCAAGAAAAAGGATCTCCAACGGGGTACTTAGCTTTTTTGAAGACTTCTGTTCTGAAACTTGAAAACGAAAACTTCAGGGTTTGGCCGACTGGCACTTGAGAATTGCTTCTGCTTCAGGCACAGTGAGGCAAGAAAGACTAATGAAATGGCATTGGCTGCATACTTTATACCCCTGACTACCTGACGTCATGGAAGAAGAGACTGTATCTGACTTAGGACCCAAGACTTGATAATCAGGCCAGCTTAAAGGCTACCTGCAGGCAGATAACCCAAATGTAATAACTACAACAGTGAAACACGAAGAAATAGAAGTTATGTACTCACCATAACGTTCCATCTGAGTAGATACTTCATTTGTCTGCAACCTGTGGGATTCGGATCCCACCTCGGATCCGACCGGCAGCTTTCCAAGCTTCAAGATCTGAGCTCCTAGCTCCTCCCCCTACCCACAATCCCTTGCTACCAACCACATTACCTCAGATCAGTTATTTTGCCCTATAAGCTAAAGACGGAGAGAATTCTCCACAGGACAATATTTTACCGAGGTTCGGGGGATGGTGGGGGGGTCGGTTGCAGACAAATGAAATATCTACTCAGATGGAACGTTATGGTGAGTATATAACTTCTATATCTGAAGTAGTTACTTCATTTGATCTGCAACCTGTGGGACAGAGTCCCCAGCTTACCTAAAGGCCCTGGGTGGTCCCTACGGAAGGATATTCCGAAGCACTGCAGAGCCACAGGAAGCCCTACTTCTGGAGATAATGTCCAGTTTGTAATGAGAAATTAATGTATGGGAAGAGGACCAGGTAGCCGCTGAACAAATATCGTCAACTGGAACTCTAGACCAAAATGCTGTTGAGGTAGCCACAGACCTGGTAGTGTGCGCCCGGATGGCAACCGGAGCTGGTCTCCCAATTGAAATGTATGCCTGTCTGATACATTGAGAAATCCAATTCGCTACCGTCACCTTAGAAATTGGTTTGCCCATGGCTGATTTAGCATAAGAAACAAACAACTGGTCTGACTTGCGGAAATCTTTAGTCCTGTGCAAGTAAAAACGCAGTTGCCTGTGTACATCCAATTTGTGCAATGTGTATTCACCTTTGTTTTGGAAACTAGGAAAGAAAACAGGGAGGTTAATAGATTGATTAATGTTAGATTCTGTGGCTACCTTAGGAAGAAAGGAAGGATTAGTCCTGAGGGCAACCCTATCTTTGTGAAAAATAAGGTATGGATACTTAATGCACAAGGCTTGTAGCTCTGATACCCGCTTGGCAGAGGTAATTGCTACCAAGAAGGCAGTCTTCCAAGATAAGAACTTTAAGGGCACAGAGGCCGCAGGTTCGAAAGGTGGTCCTGTTAATGCTTGTAATACCAGGGTAAGATCCCATGGAGGCATAGCCGGTTTAATGGGAGGCTTTAAGAGGAACACGCGTTTTAGGAAGGCTTTGCATATTTTAACTGAAGCCAAAGAACTTATGCCATCTCCCATATGATAATGGGAGATGGCTGCAAGTTGAACTTTAATGGTGGACGTGCTAGCTCCCTGCTCAAAAAGGAGGGATAGAAAGTCCAGAATGGTGGGAATAGGAACCATAAAAGGATCTAATCCCTTACCCTTTGCCCAGATGGAAAAACGTTTCCATTTACTGTTGTAGAGTTTTCTGGTGGATGGCTTATGAGCTGCCACGAGAATAGCCTTGACTGGGGAAGAGATACCAGGAGTCCTTGCCATTAACGGAACTGGATCAGCCAGGCTGTGAGCCGAAGGCTGACCAGGTTTGGAGTGTGGCATCTCGTCGGATGCGAGATTAGGTCTGGTTTGGGATCCAGAATCCAAGGTGAGCCACACTGTGAGATTGCAGAAAGGGGAACCAGACTTGTAGAGGCCAGAATGGGGCAATGAGAATCACTTTGCTCCCCAACCGACAGGCTTTCTGGATGAATTTCATCATCAGAGGGAGAGGAGGATATGCATAAAGAAGACCGGGCGGCCAAGCATGAACCAAGGCGTCCCTGGGAGATTCCCCTTTGGGGGTAACTATCGCGAAGTACTCGCTGCATGGAGTTTAGGGGAGAGGCAAAAAGGTCGCAGAGAGGTTGACCCCATTTGTGGAATATCTGTTTCACGACCGAGGGATTCAGAGACCACTCGTAAGGGCTGAGAAACACCCGACTTAGGCTGTCTGCTAATATGTTGGTCCGTCCCGGAATGTGCGTTGCTACCAGAAAGCGGTTGGTGGAAATCGCCCATTCCCACACTCTCATGGCTTCTCGACACAGGGGGTAAGACCTGGTCCCTCCCTGTTTGTTTATGTACCAGACCACAGACATGTTGTCCGTGTGGATAGCAATAGTCCCCAGAGGTAGAAGGTGATTGAGAGCTTGCAACGCCAATAGCACTGCCCTCAACTCTAGGACATTGATATGCAATGCAGTCTCTAGAGGAGTCCACGTTCCTTGGACTGATTTCCCTGCATAATGCCCGCCCCACCCGAGACAGGAAGCGTCCGTGGTAAACGTGCCTTCGACTGGGGGAATCACAAAGGGTCTCCCTTCTTTGAGATCTTCTGCCTGCAGCCACCAAAGTAGGGAGTCCCTGCATGCCCTGCTCAGAGGAATCGGCATGTCCAAAGGATGGGTCAGAGACCATTGGACCTGGAGAGTCCACTGTAATACACGCATCCGCAGACGAGCATGGAGAGAAAGGCCGGTTGCCGCCGACATAGATCCTAACGCCCTCAGGACTAATTCTGCTGGGGGGGTTGGGTTCTGAAGAATATCCAAGACTTGGCGGTACAAACTGCTTATTCTGGTTGGTGTGAGGACCACTTTGGAGATTCGAGTGTCCAACCTGGCCCCTATGAAATCTAGGGCTTGAGATGGGCACAGGCAGAACTTCTTCAAATTGACTGAGATGCCCAATTGAGCAAACAGAGATAGGGCATAGTCTCTCGCTGTAACCAGAAGATGCTTGTTGGGGGCGGTGAGGAGCCAATCGTCCAGGTAAGGGAACACCTGAATGCCCTGGAGTCTCAGGTGGGCTGCTACCACTGCCATGACTTTGGTAAACACTCTGGGGGCTGAGGTTAGGCCAAATGGAAGAACCCTGAACTGATGATGACTGGCTCCTAGCCGGAAGCGGAGAAATCTCCTGGACCGTCTGTCCATTAGTATATGGTAGTACGCGTCCTTGAGATCCAACGAGCAAATCCAGTCGTTCTCCTGCAGAAGGGGAAGAATAGATTGGAGAGTGACCATCCGGAACTTTTCCTTGGGTATGAACAGGTTCAGGGACGAAAGGTCTAGAATGGATCTGAGGTCCCCTGTTTTCTTTGGCACCAAGAAGAACCTGGAGTAATAACCCGATCCGGACTGATCTGGAGGGACGGGCTGGATGGCTCTTTTTCTTAGCAACTCTGAAATTTCTTGAGTTGCGGACTCCCTTTGATGGGGTGGAACATCGAGGAGATGTTTGGGCTTGGGAGGGGGTTGCAAGAACAGTATTGTGTAACCTCTGGATATTATCCAGAGCACCCATCAATCGTTTGTAATTTACTCCCAGTTTGATAGGTGATCCGATAGTCGCCCCCCCGACTGCCTCCAGAGAGGGACAGTCGGGCAAGCCCTCAAGGCTGTTACGCGGGTCCCTCAGAGAAGGGCTCTCTAGACCCGAAGTTACGCAGGCCCCCTCTGCCACTGGGCCGGCGTCCACCTTGTCCTCCTCTGCCTCTAGAGGAAGAGTTGTCCGCAGCAGGATGGGATTGCTGAGATTTACAGAACCACAGCTTCTTTTGCCCACTCTGATTCGTGGAGAAGGATCTTTGGGGGTTCGAGAAGCGGACTCCGACGGCCGACAGCGTCTTCCCATCCTTCTCGCTTTGGACTAGCGTGTCGCGAACCAATGAGCCAAATAAGGCCGAACCATCATAAGGGGCGTTCGCGAAGGACGCCTTGAAGGGATCCGTGAAATCGCAGAGGCGGAGCCAGGAGTGCCGTCGCAAAACTACTCCTGCTCCGCTAGCTCTAGCGGCTCCTTCCGTGGCATAGATGTATTTGATATGGACTTCAGAGTGGCCATTCGGGTCTCAAAAACCTTTTTGTCTGAGACCGAGATGGACTCCGGAGGGGCTGCAGCGTATTCCTTAAGTCACGCTGTAGCCTGATAGTGTGTGCCATGTAGTTCAGCGACCTTATAGCAAAGGTTGCTGAAGCAAACATCCGCTTCCCAATACGGTCCAAAGCCCGGGACTCCTTGTCCGGCGGATGGACCGAAGAACTTTCCTGGGCAAGTTCTTTCTTAGTGGCAGCCGCCACCAACATAGCATCCACTGGTGCGCCTTTGGACCAAGAAGGTCTATCAGAGGGAGGGCTGAGGACCTTATCCGGGCGTCTAGGGATAGGCTCCACGGTGTCGGGCTCCTTCCAAGCCCTGGTGGTAATTAGGTCCACCAAGGGGTCGGCTGGGGGGACACCCAGGAGGTAGATGGGCCTGCCTCAAAGGCCTCCAGAAATACGGACTCGTCCAAGGAGGGCTTTTGGGCCGACCACCCCCCTCTTATACGCAACATCTCCATGATGTCTCCAAATGAGACATCTTCAGGGGGTGACCTTGGGGAACCCTCCGTATCCTCCAAATCCGTATCCGTGGTAATGGACTCGGGGGAGTCCAGGTGCCTCCTTTTACACTGGTGCTTCCGAGGCACCTCTTCGGCGGGGCTGTCCGAAGAGGGCTCGTCCACCGGTTGGTGTTCCTCCCTGGGAACTAACTGGAGGCTTTGGGCAGGCTGTCCCGATGGACGGATAAGTGAAGACGGACCCTGATACAGTGGGGGTACGGGTGGATCCGAAGGCCCGGTCGGGGACCTGGATGACCGACAGTACCCTCTCCACTACCTCAAAAGCAGAGGGAGATGCACCATCACCAGCCTGAGAAAGTAACCTCCTCGGCTCCGAGGAAAGGATCGGGGTCGGAGCCGAAACAATCGGATCCGAGGTAGTGGTGCGCTCCAGCCCCATCGGCGCCGAAGACACAACCACTCCCTCGGATCCGATGCTCAACCCTCGGCCCCGAGAGCTTGGATCCGACAATCTCAAAGGTATAGTCGGCGAAGACACTATCCCTGTCGGCGCTGACGTATCCCCAGATCCGAAAGGGCCTGGATCCGAAAACTCCGAGACCCGAAAATGGGTCGGAGAAGGAGCTATCTGGGCAAAAATGGGGGCTGCGCTCCCTCCCAAGGGGGGGGGGAGCAAGAGCATCCCCATCTGCATCTGGGTCTGCAAAAATCTTCGCATCATCCGATCCATGTCTGCTTCGGAGATGCTTCTAGTGGACCGCGAAGAGGTAGTCGAAGCAGGCCGGGAAGGCCGCCTCGAAGACCTCAAGGGAGACCTATCCTCCTCCGGCGAAAAAGGAAGGTGAACGGAGCCGAGAGGACAAGGATCCGGAGACCCTCTCAGGAGATTTCAAAATCTTTTCAGGCGGAGCAGAGGGATGAGACTCGGCCCGCCTCTTAGAAGTATGACCCTCTTTCTCTCTGTGTTTCTTCTTCTCCCTGTGGGAAGAACCAGACTCCACAGAGCTAGTACCCGAAATGGGAGGTTGAGTCCCGGGTACAGCTGAGGGAGTAGCCGGCGCTGAAGCTACCGGAGTAGCCTGGATCCGGCTAGGAGAGGAAGAAGCTGACTCCTGAGGGAGTTTTCCCGCCAGGATCAGCTTGTTCTTCCTGTCCCTAAGTGCCCGAGGATTAAAGGCCGCACAAATCTGGCAGGCCTCTGACAAATGTGCTGCCCCCAGACACAAAACACACTGAGTGTGGCCATCAGCTGGGGAAAGCTTATGGCCACACTCAGTACACTTAGAAAATATAGCTTTAGATTCAGCCATAATTCTCTCACACACACACCCAAACACTAAGGGGGGGGGAGGGGAAGAGACAAAAATTAAAGTAAGGAGAATTTTTTTTTTTTTTTTTTTTTTTTAACGTGGGTCAGATAGATTAACGCTAAAAACAACACACACACAAATTTAAACTAGAAACTAGCTTTTACAAAAGGAACAATCTCACCAGGCCAGGAGCTCTTCACTGAGAAGCAACTGTCTTTAGCCGTGGCAAAAAACGATCTGAGGTAATGTGGTTGGTAGCAAGGGATTATGGGTAGGGGGAGGAGCTAGGATCTTGAAGCTTGGAAAGCTGCCGGTCGGATCCGAATCCCACAAGTTGCAGATCAAATGAACTAACTACTTCAGATCATCTGTTTGAAAGACAAAACTCATGTCAATAGTTTGCCTTCAAGATTAGTGCTGTGACCCTTCATCTCGGACATTTCTGACCTCTAAACAAACCCAGCTCTGGGGCCAATGAAATTTGTTTACAGCTGTATGCTGGGTATATCACAACACCCAAAAAATAATCTGCAGCAAACTACAGCACAACCAGCATCCCATTCCAAACTGTTAAGACATTTTAGCAACATGCTCAGTTAAGTTCCTCTGTTTAGCCACCGTGAAAGCAGTAGTCAAAATACTCACCAACGTGACAAAACACCAAAACTCTGCAGGGGCAACAAACTATAACACTAGTGTAACATTAATTCAACATTTTGTCCTGTAACATCCAGACTTCTTCAGAATGGGGAGGAAACAGACATTAAAAACCTTCCTTTTGAAGCTAAATTAATCACAATTGTCACATGGCCTAAAATACACATGAACATCGGAAACATTCCATGTAAAGCAAATCCATCACATGACCAACCACATGCACTAAAGTTATATGAAAAATTCACATGACTGAAAAGGTTACATATAATAAAAAAATTGTTACAATACTAAAATACTGTGACATTACATTGAATTATTTTATTTCAACCAGCTAATTTATCACTTAATTTATCATTTTTTTCAGTTATTTTATTTCATATAATCTACCACGTGACATTAGAATATAGGATTATAAGCGTCTTAGAAACTAGGACGTCCCTATGGCAGCTTAAGTTAGAGGCAGACAAAAAACTGATTAAAATGAACATGTTCATATCAAAAGCGTTTTAAAAAGAGAGAGGGTACTCATTTCTTCTCTGCTTTAAGCCATCAAATGTTGGCCAACTGGCATCAAATACATCTTACACTCTAGACACAATTGGATTTATAGAATATTTTGCTTATGATACAGGAATAAAAGTGTGATTTTGCTATTTCATGTGATTTAGTATAGCATTTGATGAATTTTAGCTTTATAAAGGAAGGTTTCTAAAAGTTTTATTTATTTTGTTGGAGGCCGGTGTATATTGCATAAAAGCAGTGAATTAGTGTGTGGTGCCCATTTGTCTTCTGAGTTTTGATATTTTGTTTGTTGGTTTGGACTTGGATTTATACCATCAGAAAATTGGATTTTATTCATGTTTAGCAAGACTTAACTAAAACATGTCATGCAGGTCAAACGTACTCCGCTAATATGCAATACCACCCCTCTGGTACATTACCTGTCCATACACACTACCCAATTAGAAATGACCCTGCAGTTCCAGACTAAAAAGCTTACCGGTCTAAAAACACTAGAATGGCAAGACAAAGCCCTATCCCTTATAGGCTGTCACAGTTCTCTGCATCTTGCTTCCCACTCTCGTACCAACCCATCTCTGCTGGACCTCATGCATCTACAAGATCATGTGCCCAAGAGAGCAAATTTACACACAAATTTGCACAAACACAAAATATTCTAGAGTACAGATTATCTGACATCTACCTCTTCAGTGGAATAAACAGCCCTAAACATATTGAAGGCTGACATCCTATAGTTAAACATGAAACCCTGATAAACCAGATGGACACCTGCAAATTTATCCCACACCTAACACGTCACCCAATTGAAAGAAGAAGGCACAGTGATAGCAGAGTGCCTGCAAAGCAAAAATGGTCTCCTGAATTGCTTTGCAATTACTATACTGTGGCACTAAAAAACATTGGGTTGAAGTAGTTGGTGATAAATTCTTTGCCTCCAAAATACAAATGGGTCTGAAAAAGGTCCAGGGATTATCAAATTGAACAGATTGTCTGCCTTCTGAAATACCACCATTGCTCTTGCTAGTCTGGATCTTTATTCAGTGATATCACAAGCTGTGGCAGCAACCTCACCTGTACGGAGTACATTAAAGCAATCCAAGTCAGATACAAGCCTTAGGGGGAAATGTGAAGGGAAGCTGTTCAGTACAACTGGAGACTGCCTAGCACAATCTGGACATTTACCAGTATTCACATCAGCTACTCAACATGCAAGCAAGAACCGCAGATGGACCTAGACAAATACAGAAGACATTTTGACAGCTCTTCCTGACAGACACAGAAATGCTTACTCCTCCTAAGGGGAGGTCCTACATAAATCACTTCCGGTTGGGAAGCACCTGGAAGACCAGATTAAATGGAACTCTACCTCTGCCCAGCATTTTTAAGAAGGGGAAACATTCAAACGGAGAAGAGAATTCAGGACAACGAGGAAGACTGTTACTCTCAAAGTACTCCTCTTCTGCTCATAAAAGCTGAATTAGTGGGCAACACCCCGTTCAGAAAACAATTCAACCTTCCCTGGAAGAGTCATTAGTCTGAACTTCTCATGAAAGTCATGGTCAGCATTTGAATGACTAATCCAAATAAACTATGCACAAGGCTAGTATCCAGAGGCAGATGTGTACATTTACTGCATTTGCAAAACCATGCAATTTTTTTTTGGTTAATGCTCCCCTTTTGATAAAGGCGAAGCAACACAATCAAAATTAAAGTCAAGCAGAATACAGATAACAGGAAAAACGGTCTAACAGAGGACTGTAGGTAAAGGTGAAGCTGGCATGAGCTGTAGTAATGGCAAAGTTGGTTCCGATACCTTAACAGAACCCATTTGTCAAGGATAAATTAAAGTTAGACAGATTATCAGATCTTTGTCATCCATGTTAACTTGTAGGAAAGGCCAATCCTAGGGGGTGGTACCCTCACGGGAACACAGAATAGCCCCTAAAGACTTGAGGATCACATCAGACTTTCAGTACCTCAACATACCTCGCAGATGAGGATACTGCCAGACTGTGTGGCATCACTGAAAAGGCCATGAAAGATTCCTACAACTCACTCCAGAGTAGTGGCTTTGCAAATAAAACTGAGGGATGCAATTCACAAGCCATCCAGAATTATTTAATTTTCTTATGAGACACTGACATAATTGTCTCTCCTGGCATGCCTCTGGGCATCCATGCAATAAGGAAAGTTCCTACCATTGTTAAATACTGAACACATGCAAGTCAGTATTCTCCGTAGCGCATTGTGCATACAGTAAAGTTTAATCTGAAGAGCTGCTCTTACCTCAAACACTGATGGTCTGACTATAACCTAAAGCTCTAAGATCTTCTTGGAGATGGTTACCAAACAGGACCTTCCAGTATACTATACTCCTGCATAGCCAGCCTTAGGCATAGGACAACTAGGCGACCGTCTAGGGCACCACTCTATCAGGGACACTTTTCCAGTATTTAATATAGTTAGACCAGGATGGGGGCAATGGGTGGTGTGGGGGGTGCCATGGAGCCCTTCTGCCTAGGGCACAAGATGACCTAGGGCCGCTCCTGCACTCCTGTCACACGAGGCTGAAATTTCAAGATTCAGTGTCTAGCACAAAACAAACTATCCCCATGACAGAACTGAAAAGTCAGACATGTTTTTAGTAAAAAAACAAGAGAAATCTAGCCAAGCTAGAGTTTTCACTGTGTGATACCTCAAAGCTTATGCAAATGACCCAATTTATATTTGGAATCCTCAAGGACTTGTATGCACACATCCCATGGGCCTCTATTACAGGAGTTTTAAGGTATCACACAGTGAAAACTCTAGCTTGACTTTTTTTCTTGTAGAATGATAGAACTGGGGATCAAGGTGGTCCAAGCAGGAACATTCTTGTAAAGGTCTTGCAAACTTTTAAAGACACGAGAAAAAACTGTCTTAATTGAAAAACAAATAGCTGCTGAAGACTGACGCAGCAACTCAAACCAGAATTAATAGTCTGAAAAGTTAGCAGAACTGGGGCACACCATCCATTAAAGATCTGAGACTATGGAGCAATGAGAATGACATGCCTCTGCAGTCTCACTTTCCAAATTCACAGACAATTTTTTTTTTGGGGGCATCGTACCATTACAGAGTTATAGCACCATTCTTGCCATCCTGAAGACAAAAATGAATGACTGAAAACAAACTGAAAAACACAAACATCAAAAGCTAATGAATTGAGCAACCACCTGAAGCTTGAGCCCGCAACTTAACCTCTTCCATGTCCCCAGTAATATGCAGCCACCACCAGAAACCCACTCTTGTCACATCATCGCAGCACAAACCATAATATCACATCTCCTTCGATTTCTAAAGATTACCACCATGTCCCTAAATGACTTGAACCCACAACCTTCACAATTTGCATCGCATGCTAGTGCAGTAGGTTGCTTTCAAGAGAAGCCAGCAGAAATTGAGATGCACAAGTATGGCAGTGCAGAATGTTGGCCAAAGAAGAAATTTTGATTTGAGAAAAAAGTTTTTCCAATATCCAGCAAAAGAGCTGGGGTTAGCATTCACAAGGTGTTTGGTAGAAGATAGTTTTGCCAAATAAATAGCAAGACCTGATATGCGACTACAAACCAGTTATTTTCAAGTCTGAGAGACCTTGTATATTGGGGGCAGGAAGCTGACCAACAGAAAAGCCTCCTCCATTGCCAATAAATGGAGAAACGGCTCCAGGCTAAGGAAAATCCTGCTGTAGTAAGTCACAATATAATTTTTGCCGAGATTCTGGAATTTCACTCAATGATTAACTTTTTCTGAAAACTACAGCCAGCATTACAGTTGTAATATGATGAAAAACTTTCAGAATCAGATTCCCCTTCCTGTTGTGTAGGCACTGGGAAAACAATCCCAGCCTAATGCCCTGACTGCGAATCGGTGTCTGAAAAAGGAAATCTCCATTTTTAAACTGAGGAGTCAGAATTTAAAGAATTAGAGACTTGCAATATGCCCTCAGCAAAACCCAGAATATCATCCAGTCTATCCAATGTGCAACACAGACATTTGCCTAAACTTTTCACCCAGGAAACCCTCTAGAAAAAAAAAACAGATTCAAGAAGAGGGTACTTCCCAGAAATCAGGCACCTTAGGCCTGCTTTGTAGTATAGTACTGTCCACTCAGTCCTCCAAGACTGGAAAAGAGTGGTTCTCCCTTGTGAAAGGAAGGCAATCAACCACTGACTACATGCCTGCTTCCTGGTCCTGAACAGCTTCAAGGAAACCACCAGCAGGACAGACAGAAGACAAGGAGTGGTCTAAGGTATGTATATGGTCAAAGCAGACACTCCTTAACAACTGAGAAAGCAGTCTTTACTACCAGAGACTCCAACTAAAAAAAAAACTTAATTCCCGTAGACTGGCAAGGTAAACACTTAAGGGCACAAACCCTACTCTAAATTATAGCCAAGAAAAATGCCCAATAAGCAGCTAGTACAGCCTTGAAATGTGACCAACACGACAGAATTCCAGAGTTTTGGAAGTAAATATTTAATCATGTCTAAAGATACCTTTTTTTTGCCTAAGTGTTTGCAAGCATCTCACTTTTAAGCAAAAGTCAATTTGCTCCCTTAGATATGATCCTTATGTGACAATCTCCAAAACAACTAGCCACACCCCCTACCTATAGTTTTTCACACAAATAAAATTACTTTTACACAAGTGGTTGAGATTTTACTGCCACACAAAAGTACACTTTAAAACATCATTTCTGAAGTAAATTTGTAAGCGACAACCACAGGCCCCATCTTAAAAATATAAGCCAAGGGAAAATTAAACGTCATCAGAAATTGCCCAGCCTTGTTGAGCGATAGCCAACTGATTACTTGAAGCTGGCAGATGGAGTGCATTTCCAATGCAGGAAAGTTCTGAAGGTTTGACACCCTAACCACTGACTTGATATGGTTCCCCTACACACCCTAACAGCTGAAAGGCATGAGAAGGTGCCCTAAAAGCTTTGGATGTTGGCCAGTTGTCATACCTTGGGCAGGATACAACAATACAGCTTAGACTACTGCAACAGTGATCTATGGAACATCACATGTAAAAAGGGCTACCCAACAGAGGTAGTAGTGTCATAATACCCAGAACACCAGCCAACCTAGCAGGGAAAATTTTCTCTCTCTCAAGTCCAAAATTAACAGCTCCTACTACAAACACCCAGGGGATAGGAAGTAAGCCAAAGTAGAAACATTCAGGCTGGTTAATGACAACTTATAAAGCCACAGCACAGAGAGTTGCTTCCAGTCCATCCTTAAGTGGACAAAGCCACTCCAGAAAGTCACACAGCACAATGTCTCACTGAGGAAAAAGAGCTGGACTCCACTGTTACCATATAGATCTGAGAATGCACGTACTTGGGCCTTTCACAGCCACAATGGAGCAAAGGACCCCCTGGTTTTCTTAGGAAGTAACCGGGGCTATCTTTGT
>NC_056743.1:21005891-21165270 GCF_019279795.1 Protopterus annectens
ACCTATTAGATGACATTTTGTTATTTTTACTTGCACAACTGTACTATGTCCAACATTTAGGTCACCGTTGGGGATTTCCAGGAAGGCTGCACAATGAGTAACCGCTTCATTCTAGCTCTACCACTGTGAAAACAAAAACTTGAGAAAGCCAGCAGACTGCACCGTTTGGGTAAAATTCAGTAACTGGTTAGCAAGTGCACTACCTGGATGCCATGAAAAAAAAAAAAAAAAAAAAAAAAAAGGACCTGAAGGAACATCGGCTACAAAAGCTCAAAAAAACATTGACTGGGAACAGTGATGCAGCTGTTCAGCAAAAAGCAGTGCAAGCTCCAGACATGACTTCCAGTAAACTAGAGAAAAGTATAAGGCAACCGCACACAGGCCGGATTAAAATTAAACACTAATGGAGTACATCAACTCAAAATAATAAAAGGCTGGAAAAAAATGGAAGCAGCTTTACACATTCAGATAAGGTGATACAACTGCAAAACTCAGGTCAAAATGAAGGAAAGGCTGGCTCAATGAGACTGCACTAGAGAAATTAAAAATAAGAAAGCAACCTAGAACTTCAATAGTGAAGACGCAACATTTCCAGCAGGAGTGAATTCTGACAAAACTATGGCAGAAGGACAAAGTACTATAAGTGGGAGACAGTGATGACTAATTGTACACCAGGCAGGAGGAGAATTTATTCCATTATTCAGGGAATGTCGACAGCTGTCTTCAAATATTATTCCCTGGAGAGAGAGCAAATTGTTTGATGAAGTACATGTTAAGGAAGAAAAACTTTTAGTTATGTACTCACCATAACTTCAGATGTTTGGGATCCATCTCGCCTACATTCTGACTGATGGGTTCGGAGCCGATCCCTCGGCTCAGACTCGGCACGCTTATGCCAAAGAGCGAAGTCTCTTATTGGCTGAGCTTATTATATCCCAGGATGCACCACTACCAGTCCCCCAGATCTAGTTTGTCCGCATACATGCACACATGCACGCTCTGCTTATATAACATTGTCAGATGAAACAAGATAAAACAGTAGAACTCAAAACCGTTCAATCTCTTCTGATCTCCAAGGCAGGGGGAAGGAGGGTGGGTATTAGGAATGTAGGCGAGATGGATCCCAAACATCTGAAGTTATGGTGAGTACATAACTAAAAGATGTTATGTGATCCTATCTCGCCTACATTCTGACTGATGGGACAGCGTCCTAGCACCTGAATCCTGGGTGGCTCACTGGAAAACACTCCTGAGTACCGTGGAACCAAATGATGCTCGCCCTTTAGATGCCACATCCAATTTATAGTGGGAAATGAAAGTGCGGATTGGACCAAGTAGCCACAGCACAAATCTCCGAGATAGCAAGCTTGGAATGAAAAGCTATAGAAGTCGCCATAGCTCTGGTAGAGTGAGCTTTGATAGATGTT
Organism: Protopterus annectens; assembly: GCF_019279795.1. Taxonomy (NCBI): domain Eukaryota; kingdom Metazoa; phylum Chordata; order Ceratodontiformes; family Protopteridae; genus Protopterus; species Protopterus annectens. The sequence goes on from NC_056743.1 coordinate 21,007,319, forward strand.
GTAAGTTGCTTATTCGAAGAAGAATAAGCCTGAGTTATACAATCTCTAATCCATTTGGAGATAGTAGCTTTTGTGATGGTTTTGCCCAATTTATTGTCTGAGAAGGACACAAACAATTGGTCTGACTTACAATTTGTTGAGTCCTGTCTAAATAGAAGCGCAATTGCCTGTGAACATCCAATTTATGGAGAGTGTATTCAGCTTCATTGGAGAATTTTGGAAGAAAACTGGTAGCTCTAGGGATTGTTGGAGACAGAAATTAGAACAGACCTTTGGGACAAAGGATGGATTAGGTCTAAGTGATACTCTATCCTTGTGAAAAATCAAGTACGGTGGTCTGATAGACAGGGCTTGAAGCTCTGAAACTCTTCTTGCAGAAGTAATTGCAACTAAGAAGGCCGTTTTCCAAGACAGATATTTTAACTCACATGTAGCAGCCGGTTCGAAAGGGGAAGATGTTAATGCACGAAGCACCAAATCAAGATCCCACGGAGGCGCAGGATGAAAAACTGGGGGTCTTAACAGACCCGCACCTTTAATGAAAGTTTTGCATAGTCTGCTGCTCATCAATGGAGGATCCATGGACTCGTGGAATTTAGAGATAGCCGCTAGTTGGACTTTAATAGTAGAGACAGAAGATCCTTGATTAAACAGGGATGTTAAGAATTTCAAAACCTCTGGGATAGGAGCAGTGATAGGGTCTAAGCCCCTGAGTTGAGCCCAGATAGCAAACCTCTTCCACTTACTGAGGTACAATTTCTTAGTGGTGGGTTTGTGGGCCGAAGATAAAATGTGAATAACTTCCGGGTCTAATGTGTGACTTCTGACTAAAGTCGGAAGTGGAGGAGCCAAGCTGTCAACTTCAAGGAGTGAAGGGACTGATGCTGTCGTCCCGACTGATGAATTAACAGATCCGGAATTAGGTCTAAAGTCCACGGATCGTCCACCGCATGTTTCTTCAGGTAAGGAAACCATACCTGACTAGGCCAGTATGGGGCAATCAGTATCATTGCGGACCCCAATTGAGAAGCTTTTTGAATGACTTTGGAGAGAAGTGGAATCGGAGGAAAGGCATAAAGTAGCCCTGTTGGCCAAGGTTGTGCTAGAGCATCCATAGCTGCTACTCCCTGATGTGGAGTCAAGGAGAAGAACCTTTTGCACTTCGTGTTTAGTGGAGTTGCAAATAGGTCGCAGCACGGCGTCCCCCATTTCCGGAAAACCTGAGCTGCTACTGTTTTGTTTAAGGACCACTCGTGAGGAGAGAGAATTGTCCTGCTTAATCTGTCTGCCAGTATATTTGATTTCCCCGGAATGTGGGTCGCTACCAAGAAACGGCTGGTAGCTACCGCCCATTCCCACACCCTCATGGCCTCTCTGCAAAGGGGGTAAGATCTGGTCCCTCCTTGTTTGTTCAGGTACCAGACCACCGACATGTTGTCTGTGTGGATGGCGATTATGCCCTGAGGGAGAAACCTGTGTAAGGCCTGTAGGGATAGAAGTACCGCCCTCATCTCCAATACATTGATGTGGAGAAGAGTTTCGTCTGGAAGCCAGGAGCCCTGAACTAACCTGCCCAGACAATGCCCCCCCCACCCTGTCTGGGAGGCATCTGTCGTCAGGGTGACCACTGGAGAGGGAATAACAAAAGGACTTCCTTGATTTAGATTGGATGTCTGAAGCCACCAGCGAAGGTCCCGTTTGCATGTTTCTGTAATTATAATGGGATGATTGAGGGGAAGGTCCTGAAAGGACCATTGAGTTGACAATAGCCACTGAAGAATCCTCATGTGCAATCTTGCCAGAGGAACTAGAAGAACCGTGGCAGACATCGAACCTAAAACTTGTAGGACCATCCTGGCTGGGGCTTTGGATCTTGAAATCAGGGCTTGAACCTGGCCTTGTAAAGTTTGGATCCTTTCGGTCGGAAGAAAAACGCGCATCAATCTTGAGTCTATCTCTGCTCCTATGAATCTTATGCGCTGAGAGGGCAGCAAGACAGACTTTGACCAATTGAATGTAATTCCCAGGGTAGCACCCAGGAGATGGTGGCTTTGAGGTTGTCCATTAGTAGATGCCTGGTGGTGGCAGTCAGGAGCCAGTCGTCCAGATAGGGAAACACTTGGAATCCAAGACTCCTCAGGTGAGCAGTCACTACTGCCAAACACTTGGTGAACACCCTGGGGGCTGTGGTGAGACCAAAGGGCAGTGCACAAAATTGGAAATGACTGTCTCCCAGGCTGAAGCGCAGATACCTCCTGGACGCCTGATGTATCGGTATGTGATAATAGGCGTCCTTGAGGTCTATGGAGCACATCCAAACATCCTTCTCCAACAATGGGAGAATGGATTGTAACGTGACCATTCGGAATCTGGATTTCGTGACGGATTGGTTTAGTCTGCTGAGATCCAAAATTGGTCTCAGGTCCCCTGTCTTTTTTAGCACTAAAAAGAACCTTGAGTAATTTCCGAATCCGATCTGGTCTGTGGGGACCGGTTGGATGACTCCTTTTTCTAGCAGCTTTAAAGCTTCTGCGGCTGCAATTTCCCTTTGACTGGGTGGTGGGTCCGGGATTTTTTTGGACGGTGGGGGTGAGCATATGAATGGGATGGTGTAACCTCCGGCAATGATCCGAAGCACCCATCTGTCCTGAGTGATTGACTCCCAGGCTTTTAGGTGCTTGGCAAAACGGCACCCGACTGGCTCCGGAGCAGCACAGCCGGGCAATCCCTCACGAGGTGTGGGAGGCTGAAGAGCCACGAAAGGACTCGCGGTCTCCAGAATTGCGGGGCCCTCTGCCGCCTCTGGGACGGCGTCTCCCAGAAAAATTTCCCGTCCTCTGCCTCTGGAAGGGAATCTTCCTGCTGTTGAGGAAAAACTTACGTGATTTACGGCACCCCATCTTCCGTCCTGCTTTAGCCTTGGGATAAGGCCGAAAGGGAGTGGAATAACGGCACCCTCGGCAGATAAAGTTTTTCCCGCGTGTTCACAGCGGGTAAGGGTGTCTGTGAGCTTAGGTCCAAAGAAAGAGGACCCATCGAAGGGAGCGCCGGCGAAGGAAGACTTGAAGGCCTCCATGAACTGACATTAGCGGAGCCAGGCTTGTCTCCATAGAGCCACGCCTGTGCCTGCGCTCTACCGCCCCTTCGGCCGCATACGAAATGAGCCTCATGGACGAGTTAGAAATTGACGTAAGGATAGCCAACTGAGAGCTAACCGACTGGGCTAGCTGCTCAGGTAGGTTACCCGAGAGGAATCTGACAGCTCCTTGACCAGATCCCTCTGAAGCCTGGTAAAATGTGCCAAATAATTCAGAGACCTTAAAGTAAAGGCCGCTGAAGTCAGGGTGCGCTTCCGTGCCTGTCCATGCTCCTAGACTCCTTATTAGGAGGATGGACGGACGTTGAAGCCTCTGCCACGTCCTGTTGTGTAGCAGATGCCACCACCATGGCATCTACAGCCACGCCTTTAGTGAGGAACTCCTTCTCGGGTGGGGCAGACAAAAATTTATTAGGACGAGAAGGGACTGGTTCCACGGTATCTGGATGTTCCCACGCCCTTCGACAAACTAAATCCAGGAGCTCGTCAAGGCGGAGACACCCAGGAGGCGGAGGGCTGAGCCCCAAAGGCCTCGAGGAGCACTGACTCATCAGCAGAGGGGGGTTTGGATATCCAGCCGCCTCGTTGTTTGAGGATCTCTAAGAGGTCTGCAAGTGAGACATCATCCGAGGACGACTTCGGGGACCCCTCCGCATCATCAAGATCAGTGTCCGATGTAATAGACTCGGGGGAGTCCACGTGCTTCCTCTTGCACGATCTCTTCCTTGGGGGTTCCTCTGAAGACAACTCCGAAGAACCCTCAGGAGGAGGGGAACCCCAATGGGGTAACCTCAGGCCCAGGGGCTCCGCTGCCTACGGACAGGGGAACTGCCAAAGACCCAGTCTCCACGCCCAGGGAAGGTGCCGGTAAAGCCGGAGAGAAGGCCGAAGACTTGGCCAAGGCACTCCTCATAGCTCTGAAAGCCGGACCCCAGAATCCTGGGAGTGTCCGGTCCCGAGCCATGATAGCCGACGGAAGTCCGCAGCTGAAGCACCGAGAGGGAGGCTCGGAACCGATAGCATAGGTCCCAAACATCACCCCGGTCCAGCCGAAGAAGTCCGTGTACCAAACTCGGACCCGAAGGCCCGGGTTGGAGTAAGGGTCGGAGCCGACCCTAAGATCTCCACCGGCTCCAACAGCACCTGCTCCAGCGGAGCCGGGCGGTCGGAGGAGGAATAGCAATGGGATGGGCATGGGCTATCGGCTCCGAAGCCAACTGGGTCGGAGCCGAAACAAATTTTTGAAAGACTGGGGACTGGAAGAGTCTTTGGAGCACCCTGTCTATATCTGAATCCGACATCCTCGATGACCGAGAGGATACTGAACGGGTTCGAGATGGCCTCTCCAACGGCCCCAAAGGGCTAGGGGACCGGCTCCGAGGCGACCCGATGACTATCGGCGCCGAAGGAATACCCACACTAGTTTCCATCGGTGCCGAGGAGGACTTCGGCACCGAGGAGGAAGTGTCTGAGCGGGCAACCTTTGTCGGCTCGAGACCAGTGGAGCCGGCGAAGGTGACCCGCCCCTCGATGCCCCCGCCCTCGGCTCCGAAGCCAGAGAGTCGAGACTGGTGGCATCGAGGCAGACCGTTCGCCCTCAGCTCCAAGTCCTTGGAGCCGAAGGAGAAGCCTGCCTATGTCTTTTGGCGGTCGGATCCGACGGACTGGTCGGAGCGCCCTTTCTTTAGCTGGAGAAGGAGAGGATGCCAAAGCTTCTTCAAAGGAAGGTTTTATTAACCCTTTAAGAATAAGTTTATTTTTCCTCTCCTGGAGGACCCTTGAGGAAAAAGCGTGACACACACTGCATGACTCTTGTAAATGTTTTGCACCCAAACAATACACACAGAGCGAGTGATCGTCTGTGATAGACATCTTGAAATTACATTTGGTGCATTTTTTAAAGCCCGAAGGCCTAGGATTCTGAGACATTATAGCAAAAAATCAGTAATCCCTGACAGAAAAACACTATCCACAGACTTTCTGTTTTACTGACACTACCTAATAATCGGTTTACAGTTGCCGATTAGGTAAGAAACCGTAACAAATAACTAAAGGGTACTTTGAAACCCTCTAAGGTTTAAGGGGGGTTGACTGACCGGGAAGGCCCTAAGATGAAGGAGGCCTAAAATCAAAATCAACGCCCAATCACACAACAAAGTCTTCTCACAAACTCCAAACACACACAAAAGTGAAGAATAGCCGTTAAAAATAGAAGTTATGTTCTTACCATAACGTTCCATGTTAGTTGTCTTCTTCTCGCCTTCTTGCTGGATGGGTTCGGAGCCGACCTCGGCTCCGACTCGGCCACTCTAAAAGCTCGAGAGTTGGTTCCACCGGCTCGAGGCTCCCCTTACATCCCACAATGCTAGGCGAGAGTTACCTCAGATCTCGTTTGTAAGCTAACCCCAGCTTATAACAGTAACAGTATAACTGTAAAACAGAATCCACCTCTAACAACAGGAAGAAAGAAGGGTGACCTACATCCTGAACCAAGAAATATGCATAATAGCATATGACTAAGAAAGAGGTGGTAGAAAGAGAGGTCACGATCACAACTCCTCTAGGTCTGTCCAGGCCAGGGGAAGGAGGGTGGGCAAGAAGAAGGCGAGAAGAAGACAACTAACATGGAACGTTATGGTAAGAACATAACTTCTATATGTTAAGTTGTCTATCTCGCCTTCATTCTTGCTGGATGGGACCGTCCCTAGCACCTTGTCCCGGGTGGCCTAACGGAACAGACTCCTGAGAACAGTGGAACCAAAATTAGCTCTATGCCTAGAAGCTAAATCCAACTTATAATGAGAAATAAAAGTGTGAGGAGTAGCCCAAGTAGCAGCTGCACAAATGGTGTCAATAGGCAGTCTGTCTTGGAAGGCTAAAGAAGTAGCCAACGCTCTGGTGGAATGGGCTTTAGGTTTGTTAGGCAATTTTGTTGTCTAATTTCATATACCAGGAAATCAAAGATGTTAGCCATCTGGATAAAGATACCTTTGAAACTGAAAGTCCCTTTCTGCTTTCCGCATAGGAGACAAACAGCTGATCAGATTTTCTGAATTGTTTCGTCCTATCCAAGTAGTACCTTAATTGACGATGAACATCCAGGCAGTGTAATTTTTGTTCAGACCTATTGGAATACTCTGGGAAAAAGACAGGGAGGTCAATGCTTTGGTTTAGATTTGATGTTGAAACCACCTTAGGCAAAAAGGACGGGTTAGTTCGTAAGGATACTCTGTCCTTATGGAACAAAAGATAAGGAGAACGACAACTGAGTGCTTGAAGTTCTGAAATTCTTCTAGCTGATGTGATAGCCACCAGAAAGAGAGTTTTCCATGATAATAATTTCAAGGAACAAGAAGCTGCAGGTTCAAAAGGGGAAAGAATCAAAGAAGCAAAAACTAAATTTAGGTCCCAAGGAGAAGGAGGATTTCTTATAGGAGATCTGAGAAGAAAATCTCCTTTCAAAAAGGCTTTGCAAAGTTTGTGGGACATTAGGGCAGATTCAGAAATACCCACATGGAAGTTAGAAATAGCTGCCAATTGAACCTTAAGAGTAGATGGAGATGAACCTGCATGGAAGAGTTCAGCTAGAAAATCAAGGACTATTTGGATGGAAGCGGTGAAAGGATCTATGTCCTTTCCTTGTGCCCAATATGAGAAGCGTTTCCACTTACTCAAATAAATCTTTCGAGTGGAAGATTTATGGGAAGCTATCAATATATCTCTAACAGAGTGAGATAATTGAGGAAGCCTGGCTACGGTTGGAACTGGAGGAACCAAGCAGTGAGGTTCAGAGAGGGAGGGAGCGATGAAACTGACCCGACTGGTGGATCAAAAGATCTGGAACTAGGTCCAGATTCCACGGTCGCTCAAAAGAAATCGATGTAGAAAGGGGAACCACACTTGTCGAGGCCAGTAAGGAGCAATGAGGATCAATGAGGCCTTCTGAGCGATAGCTTTCTGTATTACTTGAGAGATCAGTGGGAAAGGAGGAAATGCATACAGAAGTCCCGGGGCCAAACTTGGACTAGAGCGTCCCTGCTGGGTTGGCCTGGTAAAGGGAATAGAGTGAAATATTCTCTGCACTTGCTGTTTTGGGGAGTAGCAAAAGATCGCAGCAAGGCTGACCCCACTTGAGAAAAATTTCTCTCACTACAGAGTCTTTCAGAGACCACTCGTGAGGCATGAGTATAGCTCTGCTCAACTTGTCCGCAATGTGATTGGACTTCCGGGATGTGCGTTGCTATCAGAAAACGCTGAGAAGAAATCGCCCATTGCCACAGTCTGAGTGCTTCTCGACACAGGGGTATGATCTGGTTCCGCCTTGTTTGTTGATGTACCACACTACAGACATATTGTCTGTCTGGATTGCAATCGTTCCCAAGGGAAGAGAGTCTTGAAGGGCTTGCAACGCTAAAAGCACTGCTCTCATCTCCAGAACATTTATGTGCAAGTGGCATTCGTTTGGTTGCCATGTGCCCTGGACTGTCCTGCCCTGATAATGCCCCCCCCACCCGATCAGGGAGGCATCCGTTGTCAGAGTAGCAACCGGAGGAGGTGGAACAAATGGTCTTCCCGACAGGAGCTGGGGGGAAGACATCCACCACATGAGATGCTGCGTGATCATAATGGTGTGAGACATTGGAAGTTCCTGGTATGACCATTGAGTGAAAAGCATCCACTGAAGGATCCGCATGTGGTATCTGGCCAATGGAAGGAGAGGTATGGCCGCTGCCATGATTCCCAACACCTTTAGAACTAACCTGGCTTTGACTCTGTTGTTGTTGAGAAGAAGTGACACCAATTTGTGAATGTCTGATATCCTTTGGTTCGTTAGCCTTGCAGACATGTTTATAGTATCTAGATTTGCGCCTATGTAGGTAATAGTACGACAAGGCAACAAAACAGACTTTTCGCAATTTATTGAAATACCCAGTTTTTGACAAACGCGAAAAGTATAATCTCTGGCCATCAGAAGGAGATGCTTGGTGGGAGCTGTGAGAAGCCAGTCGTCCAAATATGGAAACACCTGGAATCCTTGTCGTCTCAGGTGAGAAGCTACCACTGCCATGCATTTGGTAAACACCGGGGCAGTGGTGAGACCAAAGGGCAGGGCCCTGAACTGAAAATGACTGGTTCCCAGCCTGAAGTGGAGGAATCTTCTGGAGCGTCTGTTCATTTTTATGTGATAGTACGCATCCCGAAGGTCTATAGAGCACATCCAGTTTCCTTTGCCCAAAAGGGAAGAATGGATTGCAGCGTGACCATCCGAAATCTTGTTTTCTTGACTGATTTGTTCAAGACACTGAGATCCAAAATCGGTCTCCAGTCCCCTGTTTTCTTTGGAACTAAAAAGAACCTTGAGTAGATTCCGGATCCTTGTTGGTCTGCTGGCACTGACTGAATTGCTCTTTTTGCAAGCAGTTTTGAAATTTCCAAAGCTGCTATATCCCTTTGAGCGGTGGAACATCTGGAAGGGATTTTTGACTGATTTGGAAAAGCGAAGAAAGGGATAGAATAGCCTTGAAATGATGGACTGTACCCATTTGTCTTGTGTCAGGGATAGCCAGGCTTCTGGGTACAGTGACAATCTTCCCCCGACTGCCCCGGAAGATGGGCAGTCGGGCAACACCTCAGGGATGCTGAAAGGGCTTGTCAGGAAAGGCTTCCCGATTGCCCTGGTTCTGCGGACCCCCCCTGCCCCTAGGGCAACGTCTACCATTGTTATTCCCACCTCTGCCTTTGGTAGGAAGACGACTCTGTCGTCAGGCGAAGTCCCTTGAGATTGTTTACGGAACCACATCTTCCCACCCTTCTGGCCTTTGGGGTAAGGCCTAGAAGGAGTCGAAAACGGACTCCGGCGGCAGAAAGGGTCTTGCCATCAGTCTCGCACCTAGTCAGGGTCTCTTTCACTTGAGGACCAAAGAGAGATGATCCATCAAAGGGAGTTCGTGAAAGACGTCTTGAAAGGGTCCATAAAATTGCATAGCCACATCCAGGCGTGCCTACGTAAAGCTACACCTGTCCCTGCGGCTCTGCTCGCTCCATCGGCCGCATAAGAGAGGAGGCATGGAGGAGTTGGATATGGAATTAAGGGTAGCCAGCTGCGTGTTCATTTTTCTTGGAAACCGCAGCTGTAGGATCCTTTAACATTTCACTCGCTTCCTTGATCAAGTCCCTTTGAAGGCAGTGAAATGGCACAGGTAGTTCAGCGAACGCATGGTAAATGTCGCTGAGGAGAACATCCGCTTCCCGTACCTATCCATGGACCTAGATTCCTTGTTAGGTGGATGGACAGGCACTGAAGGATCAGCCAGTTCCTTCTTTGTGGCAGCAGCTACCACCATAGCATCCACAGAAACTCCTTTTGATAAAAATTGCTTGTCTGATGGAGCTGTGATGAACTTAGAGGGTCTCCTGGGAGTGGGGTCCACTGAATCAGGAGCCGTCCATGCCTTCTTAGCAACCACCTGCATGAGGGGGTCAAGGGGGACACCCAGGAGGTGGAAGGACGAGAGCCAAACGCCTCAAGATACACAGATTCGTCCTCCGAAGGGTTGAGGGCTGGCCAATTTCCCCTCTGTTTCAGGATCTCCAGAATGTCTGCAAATGAGACATCTTCAGAAGGGGAACGGGGAACCCTCAGAATCATCCAGATCTGTGTCTGACGTGATAGACTCAGGTGAGTCAATGTGTTTCCTCTTGCACTTCCTCTTCCGAGGGGCTCTTCTGCCAAATCAGGAGAGGCCTCGGAAGAGGATGAAATCCCACAGGGGCTCCTGAGGAGCTGGCTCTCTGCGGTCCGGGATGAGGGAGTGAGTCGACTTACCCTGAGGCAGCATAGGAGGAGGGGCGGACGGAGCCGACTGTGGAGTAGAGCCAGGCTCTAACACACTCCGCATGACCTCGAATGCACCCCTGTCAGGCAGAGCCAGAGGTCCCGCTCCGAGGAGCTAAGAACCCCCTCGGCACAGACAGTGATGGCTCGAGGTCGATGTCGGAGCCGAACTCACCAGCGCCCGAGCTCCGAGAGGGAGAGGGGTCGGACAAGGGTCCGATGCCACTCACCCCTCGAGCCAACGAGGGAAGTCCGGCCGAGATTCCTCCAAAGAAGAAAACGGAGCCGACGGAGCCGAAGACAATTGTCTCGGCTCCGAAGTAATCACAGTCTCGGTTCCGACGCGACCCGGCTCCGAACTCAAGAGTCGAAGGAGGAAAGAGTTGATGGACCGGGGCAGGCACCGACTGATGAGTCGGGCTCTGAAGCATCTGGGCTAGTGCCTCGGACTTAAGTAGTCGACTCACTACCCTCTGAAGGTCATGATCGGACAGCCTCGATGACCTAGAGGAGTGAGACCTTTGGCTCCGTTCAGACAGCAGGGGAGATCCTGGAGCCGAATGAACGGAGCCAAGAGATGGTGACCTAGACCTCTTTCTAGTTGTCGGCTCCGAAGGTCTGGTCGGAGCCGACACGGGTACCTCAATAACCTCGGCTCCGGCGGGCGAGCCACAGAAACTGTGGACTGAGACTTATCGGCTCCAGCCGGAGCCGATAAAGGCAAAGGTTGAGCAACCTGAGGTCTCGGCTCAGAAGCCGGAGCCGAAGACATCGATGCCTTAGAGGGCTTCCCTGTTGAAACGGACAGGGAATCCTCTGGCTTCAATAAGCCTCTCAGAATTAGCTTGTTTTTTCTTTCCTGCAGGACCCTGGGGCTGAAGCCATGACACACAGCACAGGAGTCCTGCAGGTGCAAAGGCCCCAGACAATAGACACAAGAAGTGTGAGCGTCTGTCAGAGACATTTTCTGACAGCACGCATCACACTTCTTGAATCCGGAGACCTTTGCTTCTTTAGACATTTCCCTAACTGACAGGTGTACACAAACACACACCCAAACACACAAGTTATACCCTGTCAGGAAAAATAATAAATTTAGTAGTGATACTAGAATTTAAAGTACAATAAAATTAAAGTAAACTACACAAACACTCCACTAGGGAAGGGAAGGCCTAAGGCCCAAAGGAAGAACCAAAGGTTCTTTGGTAAAGAAACGGGAAATTTAGGGTTGGGGATAAAGTTTTGTGATCTACACTAACTAAGAAGAAATTTAACTTAAAAAGGGGTTAAAAGAGTAACTTTTAGAAGAAAAAGTTAACACTCACCAGGAACCGGTAGAAGCAACCAACCTCGAAGCTGTAGCGGCAAACGAGATCTGAGGTAACTCTCGCCTAGCATTGTGGGATGTAAGGGGAGCCTCGAGCCGGTGGAACCAACTCTCGAGCTTTTAGAGTGGCCGAGTCGGAGCCGAGGTCGGCTCAGAACCCATCCAGCAAGAATGAAGGCGAAATAGACAACTTAACATCAGCTTTTTATGACAAGAACAGCAAAATTCTGACAGAAAAAAGTTAGTAAAAATACTACTCAGCTCAGCCAGCTCGAGACCACGTCTTCGCAGGTTAGCGGCAAACGAGATCTGGGGGACTGGTAGTGGTGCATCCTGGGATATAGTAATCTCAGCCAATAAGAGACTTCGCTCTTTGGCATAAGCGTGCCGAGTCGGAGCCGAGGGATCGGCTCCGAACCCATCAGTCAGAATGTAGGCGAGATAGGATCACATAACATCAAATGTTTGTCCAACAAAAAGTGAACTGTGAAACAGGAGATTCTGCTTCGTATTCTGGTAATAGACAATACAGAGACTGTACCAGTGAAGCGTTTTCCAATGTTTCAATACAAAATGCTTGTGAGAAGGTAAACACCAAGAGTTGACTAGATGAATAAAGTACATTGGAAATGAAGCAGACAGGATTTGGGAGACAGAGGAACATGAACAGGAATAAAAACAGTAACTTGGCAATCAATAAATGTTGGATTACAAAGCAATATTTATATTTGTTAAACATGACAGAAGAATATCTGGAAACACTGGACTTTATTGGCCTCAAACTTGTAGGGACTCTATAGCATATGCCCTACTTCATGTCATCAACATTCAGAAAAATAGAGGTAGGCGAAGCGAGAAAGTAAATGCAAGTAAAACAAATTTTTACTTAAGGGTCCTATATTAACAGTGCATGATTTTTCAGTGTAATGGGAATAATGGTGTAAATAGGTGCTCCTGTTTTGTTTTTTTTTCTTTTTCTCTTTTCTCCCTGTTCAGTTTTAAGAAATGCAGGCAAGGCAACATATAAAAATCTGGTTAAAGAGCATGACAAAAAGAAAACTGTTTTCTCATTCTTGCATAGAGGAATGATTGGGTTAACGGCCTTACCCTAATCTAGTAACACGTTTTAAGAGAAAGTAAATTAAAAATATTGAATACTGCAAATCTTTTTCTGGTAAATAAACGTATGCTTGGCAGTCGTCTCTGGTTCTTGTGTCTTTAGGAGAAAATCCAATAAAGAAAAATGGCTTGGAGAAAGCATTTTCTGAAAGCATTCAAGTGTTTTCCCAGCTGAGAATGCTATAAAGATGTAACAAAGCCAGCTAGCACTTAAAAGCACAGTATGTACCATGTGTCTTGGCATGGATAACCTTTTAGGTCATCTCAACTCTCTGCATGTAGCTGTCAGTTTGGAATATTAGCTCCTATTAGGAGGAAAAAACTTCATTGGAAGATGTACATGGTTGTGTGTGCTATAAGTTAAGGTTAAAGAGGGGTATGGGGGATGGTGTTTGAGGGTTTCAATGAAACTAAGTTTTGTAAGATGGGACAGGCAGAAATGCAAGGATGTTATGTACTCACCATGAAGTTCCATCTGTGTTGTCCATTTTCATTCTTCCTCACTCTGTGGGGGTTCAGATCCAGTCCTCAAAAATCAGACTCTGCTGCTTTCCATAGCTCTAGGATCGGATTCTCAAGCTCCTCCTTCAGACACAATGCCTCATCCCCCGCAAAATACCCCAGATTGAATTTGTCGTCAACATGTTTACAGTAAACCTACACAGATTTTATGATATAACAGAAAGTCATAGCATAAAGTTCAGACGCTCAAACAGTACCATGGTTCCTATAGGCATAACCAACAGGTCTCTCAATCATGGGAATGGGGAAGGTTGAGGAAGAATGAAATGGACAGCACAGATGGAATGTTATGTTGAGTACATAACTAATATGCAATATTTTCATTTGTTCCTCAAACTTTGGGACAGAGTACTCAGCAAAAATAACATTGAGTGTCCCAAATGGAAGGATATTCCAGAGCACTGCAGAAATAAAAGCAGCTCTTTCCAGAGATATCCACTGTGTAATGTGCAATGAAGGTATGAGAGTTTTGACCAAGAAGCAGCTGCAGAAAGGCTTGAGCTGTAGACATGGATCTGGTGGACTGAGCTTTCAAATGTTTTATAAGTGTCATACCTTTGGAAGAACATACATAAGAAATGCAATCTGTTATCCATTAGCCAGTGCTGTTTTGGAAACTGGCTTTCCCATTCTAGCATTAGAGAAAAATCAAACCAGCGCTTTGACTCAAAGATGGTCTTATCTAGATAAAAACATAACGGTCTATGAACATCTACACCCAATATGCAGATGGGCCAGACCAGAAGCCTTCCAAAAACAGATTCCTCCTGGGTAGGGTTGTGGGCAGACCAACTACCTTTCTGGCAAAGGATTTCTAGAATGTCTCTAAATGAGATGCCTTCAAGGTGGAGATCCTGGAGACCGCTTCCCCCTCAAAATAGGTGCCCTCAGTGAAATTCTTGAGGAGAAGGAAGGAGCAAGACGCTGTGGAACCCATCCCCAAGTGCCATGATAATCTCAAGTAGAAAAATCATCCCTGATCAGCATTAGTACGAAATTGAGGGCCCTCAAGTCAACTAAAGCCAAATTTCGAAAAGAAAGTTGCCAAGGATAACCATAAGGTCTTCCATGGGTACGTCAAAAACCTAAATGGCAACGCTCAGGTCTGTTCTGAGCTGGTACACAATGGAACAAAATACACTGACCCCACTGACATTGCCAACATCTTGGCTGACAGGTTCAGTGCAAATCCCCCACCACCACCACCTACAGGGCCTATTACTATTCCAGGGGATTGTGCAACTCCAATTATTACGGATATGTTGGTTAATAAGGCTCTACCTAAACCTAAAAACACTGCCTCCATGGGACCAGATGGTGTCCCAGGCTGTCATATACGCGAGCTCCAAAATGAATTAACCCCGCATCTGAATACCCTGTTCAGTCTCAGCCTCTCGTCAGGTTATGTGCCCATAGAATGGTGCACAGCAACAGTGGTTCCGCTGCACAAGGGTGGGCCCACAACAGACCCTGGGAACTACCGACCAATAAGCCTGACCAGTCTGATCTGTAAGGCAATGGAGCGAATCATTATGGAACTCCTAAATGGAGAGTTTGGGAGCCTCCAACACTTAACCTCACACAGTTCGGCTTCGTCAAGGGCAGATCATGCCTCCTGAACCTGGTGGACTTTCGAAACAGTTACTCAGGCTATAGATGAGGAAAAGGAGGTACACACTGCTTACCTTTACCTTGCTAAAACATTTGACACCATTCCCCAATTCGGGTATTATTGATAAACTCACCAACCTGGGCATAAACCCTTACGTCACAAGATGGATCGCAAACTGGCTCTCAGACAGATCCCACAAAATAACAGTAGCGGGATCCATGTTCAAATCCAGACCAGTAATGAGCGGTGTGCCTCAGGTTTCTGTCCTGGGGCCCCTCCTGTTTGGCATATACTTCTCAGAAGTACAGGCAAGCACTGAAGGGCTGTGGCTGACCAAGTTTGTGGACGACTGCAAACTGGGTGCTATAATAGTCTCTCCGGCCGACATGGATATCCGCCAGAAGGGCCTCGAGACTGATGCATGGTGTCAAAGCCATGGTCTCGAGCTAAATGCTAAAAAATGCGTAGTACCTTTGGAAAAAACAGAGTACCCGCGAACTACCACATATGAGGTAACCCCCTGAAATCTGAAGTAGTAATAAGGAATCTAGGGACACAAGTAGATAGTCAGCTTTCCTTTGATAACCATGTTGCCAAGGTAGTTAGAAAATCCTTCTATGTGACCCATCTGATCACGAAAAGGTTTGCATCAAGATCTAAGGATGTAGTGGTGCCCCCTCTACTCTTCCCTCATCAGACCCATTGAGTACAATGCACCAATTGGAATGTACCTGCTTAGGCATCTCCAGCAGCTGGAGAGACCACAGAGGTACCTCACTAAGAGGATTACTGGCCTCAAACAGATTGAAAAAAGGCTCTTCTCTGTTGCATACCGCCTTCTCAGAGGTGATCTCTGTCTAACATACAGAGCCATGTCCAACCCTGAACTGCTGAACATGCTCAGTCTTAGCAAAACCAAATCTACTCAAGCTACACACTCTAGGGATATAAACCTCAGCACAACAATGAATAGAACATGCTGAGGGATAGATTCCCTTCGCAAAGACTTCCCTTGCTATAGAACAAGGTCCCGATCTACACAAAAGACAGAGCCCCTCACTATCACTCTTAGAGGAACTTTGACGAGTGGATGGGTAACAAAGTTCACACCAAGGATCATACCAACAGCTCTACTAGATAGGGACCAAAGGTACTAGCTGCTAGATAAAGGGTCTAGGGAACTAACCAAAGGGACGGTGAACACCGCACAATGTGGTTGGGCTAATATATGCCTTCGGGCAGATAGCCCAGTACCTACCTATGAACCTACCTCTTTCACTTTCTCTTATGAAGAGCCTCCTTATTTGGATGTTCCGGGAGGTATCTGAAGAGTTAAGGTGTTCCAAAGGTGGAACAAATTGAAAGCTCTTCTAGGTTGCCGGTTCTGGAGGTGGTACAAGAGAGGACTCCAGCACAGGATCCAAGGGGAGGTACGGATCTGAGGCGGTGGGACATGGATCAGAAGCTATGAGAGTCAGGGCTCCCCTGGGCAGAAAAGGAACCCTCTCCACCACCTCAAAAGCAAAAGGACCCAGGGATGTCAGAGGCAATCCTACTGGAACAGAAGACTTAGGATCAGAGGCCCACAAAGTCGGCACCAAGCTATTGAACCAAAGCCAAAGCTCTGTAAGCTTCAGTCAAAAAAGTCAAACCCTCTGAGCAGACATCAGGGTTTCAGTTCCAAAAGCCATCTCACTCTGGCATAGTGGGAGCCGAGCGGGTCAAGGAGATGGTGGAGTCAAAGTAACCGGTACGGTCTGATTAAACATCTCAACTCTCAGGACCTTCAGATACAAGTACTCTGAAGCGGTTTATCAGACTGGAGAAGGAGCAACTGGGACAAAGGCAGAATTGTGGCTTATAGATCCTGTAGGGGCAAAGCTGGCAAACCCCATCTGGATTTGTGTCATGAGAAATTTCCTAGTCATTCTACAAACCTCAGCTTCCAAAAATCTACAGGAAGACCTGACACTTGAGGGATTAGGAGATAAGTAAGCCTTTTATGTGATGGCTATAGAAAGGGCAATACAAGGCTCCAGTGAAAACAGTAAAGCACAGGACTAAAAAGGAGAGGTCTCTGAATAAGTAGGATCTGAAGACTTGGGATCCAATAGTCTGGCAACCTTTTTACAAAGTTAAACAGTCTGAGGAGATGTCTTTCCTGGGAACACTGTGTTCCCAGAACTCTTGTTTTCTTGATGGGCATTTGAGTCCCTGAAGCAAAATGATGGTAAAGACCCTTTAAAATAAGTTTATTTCTTCTATCAGTAAGGGCACGCTGGTTAAACCCAGCACAAATCGATCAGTACAATTCCAGGCGCACAGGGCCAGGTCAGTAAATGCACTCCCTGTGGCCATCAGCTTGAGGAATCTAGTGCTCACAGGAAGTACATTTTTGAAACCAGCTGGTTTGTCAGACATGCTGGCAATTTTAAAACAAACTACATACATATTTTAGAAAGAATGAGAAAGGAAAATCCCAACTATGGTAATTAGTAGTACTCGTGCACTGAAAAGATTAAACATACACCACACCCCCACCACATGCACCTCCCTACCCACCCCATTTACATATACTTTTCTTTTTCCCCTTTGTAAACCAAAGTGTACACACCCCTGTTAAAAAGCCAGGTTTTTGTGAAAATGAGACCACAATAAATTATTTCAAAACTTTTCCCACCTTTAATGGGACCTATAACCTGTACAATTCAATTGAAAACCAAATCTGTTAGGGGGAATAGAAAAAAAAAAAAAAAAAAAAAAACAAAACTTACAATAAGTTGGTTGCACAAGTGTGCACACCCTTAAACACTTAGTTGAAGCACCTTTTGATTTAATTACAACATTCACTCTTCTTTGGTATGCCATCAATTAAAGAAATTAGAAGTTATGTACTCACCATAACGTTCCATCTGAGTAGGTGTATTTATTTGTCTGCAACCTGTGGGTTATGGATCCGATATCGGATCCGAACCGGCATGGTTTTCCAGCTATGGATCCGAGCTCTCAGCTCCTCCCCTCACCCATAATGCCCTGCTCTCCCTACATGACCTCAGATCGAGTTTGCCAACAGCATGAACACCCTGAAAAGGGTAACACATAATATGCAGGAAACTGAAAAGGCCAGGGGGATAGGAGGGCGGGATGGTTGCAGACAAATGAATACACCTACTCAGATGGAACGTTATGGTGAGTACATAACTTCTAAATCTGAAGTAGGAGATTCATTTGTCTGCAACCTGTGGGACAGAGTCCCCAGCTACCTGAATCTTGGGCGGCCATCATGGAAGGATATTCCGGAGCACCGCGGAGCCAAAGGATGCTCTACCCCTAGATGTAATATCAAACTTGTAGTGGGAAATAAAGGTATGAGATGAAGCCCACGTGGCTGCTGAATAAATATCATCCAGAGGAATCCTAGCCTTAAAGGCCGCCGAGGTAGAGACTGACCGGGTTGAATGGGCATGTACTCCCTCCGGTGCGGGCCTTCCAGAAGCTTGATACGCCAATAAGATGCACTGTGAAATCCAGCGTGATAATGAGACTTTAGAAATTGGCTTGCCCAAATTAAATTTAGCAAAGGAAATAAACAACTGGTCGGATTGCCTATGACCAGCTGTCCTGTTTAGATAAAATCTAAGTTGCCTGTGAACATCTAAGGAATGAAGCTTGTATTCACCCTTGTTCTGATATTTAGGAAAGTAAACAGGGAGGTTAATGGATTGATTAATATTAGCTTCAGAAGCTACCTTAGGAAGAAAAGACGGGTTTGGTCCTGAGGTATACACGGTCCGGATGAAAGACCAAGTAAGGAGGCTTGGCTGATAAGGCTTGAATTGGCCGAGGTAATGGCTACTAAAAAGGCCGTCTTGAAAGATAAAAATTTCAGATCTACCGTCGCCGCCGGTTCGAAGGGGGGAGCAGTCAAGGCCTGGAGGACCAAAGAAAGGTCCCAAGGAGGAACCACTTGCTTTACAGGGGGCCTGAGAAGAAAGGTACCTTTTAGGAAAATCTTTCACAATTTGGCAGACATCAGTGGATTGGAGTCGTGACCAATATGATAATGAGAAATTGCCGCAAGTTGTACTTTGACCGTGGAACTGCTGGCACCATCATTAAAAAGAGTGGTTAAGAAGTCAAGCACCAGAGGAAGGGGAACTGTGAAGGGGTTTAGACTTTGCCGCTCCGCCCACAAGGAGAACCGTTTCCACTTGCTGCGGTAAACTTTCCTGGTGGATGGTTTATGAGCCGCCACCAGGATGGCCTTAACTGAGGACGAAATACCGGGAGTCCTGATCAGGAGTGGAACTGGAGCATCCAAGCGGTCAGCTTCAGGTTGTCCAGATTCGGGGTTGATAAGCGGGATGGATGAGATATCAGATCCGGAATGGGATCTAGAATCCAAGGAGGATTCACTGAGTGAGACCTTATGAAAGGAAACCAGATCTGTCGAGACCAAAATGGGGCAATGAGAATCATTCTGCACCCCAACCGAGAGGCTTTCTGAAGAACTTGGAGCATCAGAGGCAAGGGGGGGGGGGTAAGCATAAAGAAGACCGGGTGGCCAAGCATGCACCAGAGCGTCTCTTGGGGTATCTCCGGGAGGAGGTATTAGAGCGAAAAAACTGTTTCACTTGGTGTTTGAGGGAGACGCAAAAAGATCGCAACAAGGAGTTCCCCACCGTGCGAAGATGCGTTCCGCTACCAGAGTATTGAGAGACCACTCGTAAGGGGTGAGAATGGTGCGACTGAGTTTGTCCGCAAGGATGTTGGACCGACCCGGAATATGCGTTGCTATGAGAAAGCGGTTGGTGGAGATTGCCCATTCCCACACTCTCATGGCTTCTCGACAAAGAGGGTAAGACCTGGTTCCTCCTTGCTTGTTGATATACCAGACGACAGACATGTTGTCCGATTGAATCGCAATTGTTCCCAAGGGAAGAAAGGCCTGAAGTGCTAGCAACGCTAAGAGCACTGCTCTCATCTCTAGAACGTTGATATGCAGTAAGGTCTCTGAATCGTTCCACGTGCCTTTGACCGTCCGGCCTGCAAAATGCCCCCCCCACCCGAGGCGGGAGGCGTCCATGGTCACCGTGGCGAGAGGGGGAGAAGCACAAAAGGGGCAGCCTCCGTGGAGATCTGGAGAGTGTAGCCACCACAGGAGGGACCGCTTGCAAGCCTTGCTGATCGCAATGGGATGATGCATAGGAAGAGCAAGATACGACCACTGAACTAGGAGTGTCCATTGAAGGATGCGCATATTGAACCTGGCGAGAGGAAGAAGCGCCATCGCTGCCGCCATGGACCCTAGAGCCCTCAGGACCAACTCCGCCGGAACTGAGCTGGAGTAGAGAATGGCCCGCACCTGGAGCTGCAGATTCTGAATTCTGTCCGCAGTGAGGAAGGCTCTTAATCGTCTCGTGTCTAACCTGGCACCTATAAAATCTATGAACTGCGTGGGTGCTAGGTTGGATTTCTCTGTATTTATTGTGATGCCCAGACGGGGAGCAAGATGGAGAAAGGAGTCTCGCGCCAATAATAGTAGATGCCTTGTTGGGGCGGTGAGAAGCCAGTCGTCCAGGTAAGGAAAGACCTGCACCCCCTGAAGCCTCAGGTGGGCCGCTACCACTGCTAATACTTTGGTGAACACCCTGGGGCTGTGGTGAGACCAAAGGGAAGGACCCGAATTGGTAGTGACTGGCTCCCAGCCGGAAGCGGAGAAACCTCCTGGAGCGCCTGTCCATTAGTATATGGTAGTACGCATCCTTGAGGTCTATGGAGCACATCCAGTGATTTTCTCCCAGAAGGGGGAGAATAGACTGCAACGTAACCATTCGGAATTTCTCCTTGGGAACTGCCAGGTTCAAGGGTGAAAGGTCTAAAATTGGTCTTAGATCCCCAGTCTTTTTTGGCACTAAAAAGAACCTGGAGTAGAACCCTGATCCGATCTGGTCTGGGGGGACGGGCTGGATGGCTCTTTTCTTTAGCAGATGGCCAATTTCTGCCAAAGCAGCCTCCCACTGACCGGGTGGAACGTCTGGGAGGGACTTCAATTTTGGCATGTGACGAAATGGGATACGGTATCCTCTGGATATGATTTGGAGGACCCAGCGGTCTGATGTTATGGACTCCCATGCAGCTAGGTGCTCCGAAAAACGTCCCCCGACTGCCTCCAGAGTGGAGCAGCCGGGCAACCCTTCAGGGCTGCTGCGCGGGCCGTTCAGATAAGGGTTCTCTGGACCCGAAGTTCCTGGGAGCCCCTCTGCCCCTGGGGCGGCGTCCTCCCTGTCCTCTGCCATGGAAGGACTGGTTGTCCTGAGCGGGTTGGGATTGCTGCGACTTCCGGAACCACATCTTCTTCTGGCCCTTTTGGTTCCTAGAATAGGGCCTCTGGGGCACAGAGAAGCGGATTCCAACGGCAGACAGCGTCTTCCCGTCCTTTTCGCTCTGGGTCAAGGTATCACGAACAGTCTTGCCAAAGAGGGCAGAACCATCGAAGGGGGCGTTCGCAAATGACGCCTTGAAGGGCTCCGTGAAATCGCAATGACGGAGCCAGGCCTGACGTCTGGTAACTAGGCCTGCCCCTGCGGCTCTAGCGGCACCTTCCGTAGCATGGGACAGTAACCGCATAGAGGTATTAGTGACAGACCTGAGAGTGGCCATACGGGTGGAGTGCAACACTTTGTCCTCCTCCGACATGGACTCTGGGGGGGATGCAGCGTATTCTTTGATAAGATCGCGCTGCATCCTAATCACATGTGCCAGGTAGTTCAGCGCCCTTACCGAGAAGGTCGCTGAACTAAATATTCGCTTTCTCAAGCGGTCCATCATCAGAGACTCCTTGCTCGGGGGATGGACTGAGGGACTCTCCTGAGCAAGTTCCCTCTTGGTGGCAGCCGCCGTCAACATGGCATCTACCGGAGGCCCCTTACTCCAATGGGCACGGTCAGCCGGGGGACTGAGTATACGGTCGGGCCTTTTTGGGATTGGCTCCACGGTGTCCGGTTCCTTCCACGCCCTGGTGGTAATGAGGTCCACCAGGGGGTTGGCAGGAGGGGACACCCAAGAGGTAGACGGGCCCGCTTCAAATGCCTCCAAGAACACGGACTCGTCCGAGGAAGACTTGGGGGCAGACCACCCCCCCCCTTACGCAGAGCATTTCCATGATGTCGCCAAATGAGACATCCTCAGGGGGTGATCTTGGGGAGCCTTCCCCTTCCTCCAAGTCAGTGTCTTCTGTGAGAGACTCGGGGGAGTCTATGTGCCTCCTTTTGCACGTATGCTTGCGGGGGGCATCCTCCGGGGGGCTGTCAGAGGACTCCTCGCAAACAGTGACCTGTTCCAAAGGAACAACTTGGGGCAAAGGAGCGGGCTGTCCCAATGGCCGGATGGTGGAAGCCTGGCCCAGTGCAGATGGAGCGCGGGACGGAGCTGAAGCAAGTGCCGGGGGTCCGGAAACCCTCAACAGGGCCCTCTCCACTACATCAAAAGCCGAGGGGGAGCCGACCTCGACCAAAGGATCCGACAATCGGCTCCCCCTGGGATCAGAGGAGTGGATCGGAGCCGGCGCCGAAGCGCTCGGATCAGAGGGGACAGTGCGCTCAGACACAGACGGCGCCGAAGGAGCACTGATCCCCCCGGATCCAGGCTCTGAGAGGTCGGATCCGAAGCACTCGAGGGCAGGGTCAGATCCGAAGTACCGAGTACTATCGGCGCCGACCCACCCCTGGCTCCGAAGCTGCTCTGCTCCAACTGCTCCGAACCCGGGTAGCGGGTCGGAGAAGGAGCTATAGGTTTAAAGAAAGGGGTCGAGCTCCCCCCCAGAGGGGAGGCAAGAGCACTCCCATCTGCATCTGGGCCTGGATGAACCTTATCATCCGGTCCAGATCAGTGTCCGATAAACTATAAGTCGATCTCGACGAGGCTACCGAGGTAGGCCTTGAGTGCCTCCTGGATAGCCTCGACGGAGATCGGGTCTCCTCCTCCTCAGGTCCCGGTGAAAAGCACACGGGTGACCGGAGCCGAGGAGGGGGAGAACCAGCGGACAAGGAGGCCGGAGGAGAAGCCCGCTTGGTAGCTTCCCTCTCCTCCAAACCACTACAAGGAGGTTGAGTCCCAGGAGGAGGAGGGGGAGCTGGAGAGGAGGGAACCGTAGACACGGTACCCCCCGAAGGAGCGGAAGTCTGAGCAGAGTCCAGGGGCAAAAGTCCCGCCAGGACCAGCTTAGACCTCCGCTCCTTCAATGCCCTGGGGTTGAACCCTGCACAAATGGAACATCCAGAAGTGAGGTGTTCAACCCCAAGGCATCGAACGCACCGAGTGTGGCCATCAGCAGGGGAAAGCTTATGGCCACACTCGGAGCACTTCGAAAAAATAGCCTTAGGTTGTTCAGACATCCTAAGAGCCTAGCTTGTACTTAAACTAATGTAAAAAAAGTAAACTAGTCACACAACACAGGCCCAAACACACACTACGCTACCAGCGAGGGGAGGGAAATTAATTAAATAAAGATTAATAAAACTAAACAACTTTAACTACAAAAAGTGGGAACCCTAAACTTTCACACAAAACTGTCAAAAAAATTAAATTTTAGCACTAGAAAATCTCAATAAAACCACTTAGCTGTAGAGCTCAAGAAAACCAATCTGGTCACCAGCGCGGCAAACTAGATCTGAGGTCATGTAGGGAGAGCAGGGCATTATGGGTGAGGGGAGGAGCTGACAGCTCGGATCCATAGCTGGAAAACCATGCCGGTTCGGATCCGATATCGGATCCATAACCCACAGGTTGCAGACAAATGAATCTCCTACTTCAGATCTCTGATTAACCCCAAATAAAAGTTTAGCTGTACTAGGAGGATTTTCCTGACATTTACTCAGTTGCCTGCTACAGCAAAAGCCATGGTTCACAGACAGCTTACAAAGCAAAGGGATCTCATTGTTGAAAGGCATCAGTCAGGAGAAGGGTATAAAAACATTTCCAAAACATTGGATATACCATGGATCAAAAAGTGGAGAAAATATGGGACAACAGTGATGCTGCAAAGAACTGGACGTCTCTCCAAAACTGAGGAAAAGACTAGACGAAAACTGGTCAGGGAGGCTGCCTAAGACCTACAGAAACACTGATGGAGCTGCAGGAATTTCTGGCAAGTACTGGTTGTGTACTACATGTGACAACAATCTCCCGTATTCTCCATATGCCTGGATTATGGGGTAGGGTTGTAAGATGGAAGCCTTTTCTTACAGAGAAGAAAAAATTCAGGCCCAGCTAAAATTTGGAAAACACCGCAAGTTTCCCAAAAGTATGTGGGAAAATGGGTTATGGTCAGAGGAGACCAGGGATGAAACTTCTGGCCGCAATTCCAAAAGGTACGTTTGGAGCAAAAACACTTCACATCACCAAAAGAACACCATCCCTACAGTGAAGCATGGTGGTGGTAGTGTCATGCTTTGGGGTTGCTTTTCAGCTGGAACTGGGGCTTTAGTCAATGTGGAGGAAATTATGAAAACTTCGAAATAAGTCACTTATAGCCCAAAACCTTTAAGCATCTGCTAGAAAGATGAAGAGGAATTTCATGTTTCAGCACGACAATGACCCCAAGCATATATCCAAAACAAAAGAATGGCTTCGCCAGACGAAAATTGGAATGGCCCAGCCACAGCCCAGACCAAAATCAAATACAAAATCTGTGCGGTGACCTGAAGAGGGCTGTGCACAAGAGATGCCCTTGCAATCTGACAGATTTGGAGCACTTTTGCAAGAAGAGTGGGCAAATATTGCCAAGTCAAGATGTGCCATGCTGATAGACTCCTACCCAAGAAGGCTGAATGCTGTAATTAAATCAAAATGCACTTCAAAGTATTAGTTTAAGGGTGTACACACTCAACCAGCTTACTGTACATTTTTTAATATTTTTCCGCCAAGAGATTTGTTTTTCAACTGAACTGTACAGGTTATAGGTGACATTAATTATGGGAAAAATTTAGAAATTTACTGTGGGCTCTCTATCACAAAAACCTGGCATTTCAACAGGGGTGTGTACACTTATATCCACTGTATATTTATTAGTCAAAGGATAAGAAAAAAGTAAAAGGGAGAGAAAACAAAAACAGAAAAAAAAAACTCAAACCCACAAGGCACTTGAGATTTGCAATCCCAGTCCATCTTTGAGGAGTGGCAAACAAGATTTATTTATTTTATTTATTACTTTTATTTTATTTAACATTTGTTGACCGGGCTAGTCTAACTGGATATATGTCCATTTTCAGTAGAGGCCCGGGAAGAAAAGCTCCAAAAGAACAATTTAAAACAAATCAAAGGTATTGGGCATATATGTACAAGAAGAAATACATAATAGTTTACAGCTAAAATAAAAGGAAAATCTCATTCCTTTAATTCTATACAAAAAATACTTTTAAAAAGAGTGCAAGGAAATAGGGAGGAGAGTAGTAGTGGAACAAAAAGACAAAAGCAAAGAGGAGAGAGATTTGGTAAAAGAAAGGTAAGAAGTAGTAAAATCTAATATGAGAAGCAAGGAGAAGGTAGTTCAAAGTAACATGCTAAGTGGCCTAAGGAATGAGAAGAGAGTAGGGATGATAAGCACAGGAAGAGAGAATGTAGTGTTGTAAAGGAGGAGAGATTTTAGTCAGGGTTGCTGCATGGACAGAGCCAGTGGTTAGTAAGATGAAGTTTGATCAAACCAAAGATCAGAGGTATTCTGAGGGAATTAAGCATTATGGGTAAGGGAGGAGCTTGAGAATTGGATCCTAAAGCTATGGAAAGCAGCAGAGTCAAATCCAATGATCAGAACCCACAAGTCAAGGAACAAATGAAAATGACATCAGATCAACTGTATAAAAGATTCATCTGCCAAACAGTAAATGCATGCAACACAAAAGCGGGAACTAGACAGAACTTAAAAAAAAAGGTGTCATACATAAAAGGTGGAAATACATTTTTAATACCATCATGCTTTCTATAATGTTTTTAAATGTCAATAGTTTCAAATCAGATAAATATGAACTATAATAAAAAATGTAGAGTGCAAAAAGCTATGCTACAAGAAAGACTTAGAAATAACTGAACACGTGAATTTGATATAGAAAGGCTTCCAAGATAGTCATTCAGTGGAATATCTTGGGCAAAGGAAGATAGGAGCATTTACATTAATTTCATCAGGATCTCAAATAGTGATAGAGAATAAAAAACAACAAATGGTAGATTTGTGGTACTAAGGGGTTACTAGCAAGGGATGATTACACTGGCATGAATTTATATTTCAGTGAAAACTGCTATAATGGCCCTTAAGAATACAACATAGGTGGGGAAATGGAATTTGATTTGCACCACTGAAGATGTGCCTGGGGGGCCAAGAAGGGAACAACAAAGGAGGGTAGGTTTTTGAAGAATGAAAATATTTGCCATGGAAGATGTGACTTCAGTACTAGGAGTTCGGCATGAATTTACACATTTCCCCAATATACAAATTCTAGGCTAGGCAGAACTTACATTTCACAGGAGCATGTGCTTTAATTGAAAGTCTTTACATGCACCCAGCAACTATTTCAGATCATGCGCCAATAATCAAAATAAAAAACACAAAGTAATGAAATAAAAGACTGGCGCTTTCCCACCTATATGTTGAAAGGAGAGAAATTTAAGGAATGGGTAGTGAAAACTGTTCAGAAGCTATTAAAGATTGAAATTTCTTCAGAAAATATAGCTAGGGAGTGGGGCAAAAGTAAACTGGAGTTTAAAAATAGGTTGGAAATAAAAAGGATATACGGTTAAAGCTGCAACAAGAATTTAGAGGGACTGACAGATGTTAAAAGGATTGCAGAAAATGGGGAATTCACAAAAGAGGAGCAACTGCAGAGTCCTAAACAAAATAAGGGATTACCTTGATAATATGCACGAGATTAGAAATATTCAGAAACCAATCGCTTAATACCTGTAAAGAAAAAACATAAAATGACTCAGGCAACAGAAAGTAGAAAGGCTTGTCGCCAAGTTTAGGAAGCCTATAACAATGAAGTTAAAGAGGATCTTTTAGAAGTATTAGAAATATTTCGGAAATTCTATGAAAGTTGGCAAAAAGCATGGAATATGTAAATCAAGAAAAGGTACAAATTGAAATGTTTATGGAAGAATTAAAATGCCAAGGCTAGAGGCAGATGAGGCTCAATTACTGACAGGACAGGCTGAGACTAGATAAAAATAGTGATGTATATCTGATGTACAGGAGATTTTCCAGGAATAGGTATTATTCAGGTATAGAAGCTTGGAGGAACAAACAAAACCTTTCAGATCTTTCAGTTTAACAGTATTTTAACAGAAGTTCCAACCTCCTGGAAGAAAGCTGTGGTAGCTGTAATACCTAGAGAGGGTAAAGATCCATCAGATCCAGCTTCATACAGGCCCATTTCAATACCAGAGCATGAGTATAAAGTGCTTATGTCTATAATGGCTAAGAGCGCAAAAGCAATGCCAAAATTGATAAATATGGATTACTTTTTTTTTTTTTTTTTTGGAAGGGAGGCAACGCATCTGACATTAACAGAACAATGACTATCCACAAGGAAGCAGAATTTAAGAAAATAAAGTTGCCAAGCACAGCAATCTGTCTAGTTCCAGCTTCACAACCACCACAAGTGGTGAGGGAAAAAAAATAAAACTAGCAGTCTTACAACTTTGAAGGCTTGTTGTTTTGTAACACAACCTGGGTTTCATGATTTGTGGAAATGTAAGATTTATTGACCAGGTTAGTCCGTCTGAGCTTATGCCTTTCAGCAGAGGCCAGAGGAGAAAAATCTCCCAAGTAAAGGATTATACAAAAATTTAAAAACTTTAGACTTAAAAAGTGATACAAGTAAAACCTTTGTGGTATGTATTACAAAGATTAGGTAGCATTATGTTTTACAACAGAAGTTGTTAAAAAAAATGGGAAGTCAAGTTAGAAGTGGGTAGAGAGCAGCATTTGGCCAGAACGAAGTTGCAAAGACGCCCAAGAACTAATTAATGGTGGCTCAAGGAGAGAATTAAAAGTTTGGTCAAGTACAAGAAAGAGTAAAAAAAATGGAAAATGAAAAAAAGGTAGAGGAGTGAGTATAGAAGAGCAAGTACTGAAGTAGAAATTGGAAAGAGGAGGGGCGTAGAGATACTTTAAAAGGTCAGGAAGTTAGAATAGTTACAGGTAGTGCGGGAAGGGAGATGGGAGACGGTAGGGGAAAGATAAGGGAAGAAGCGGAGTAAATTTAAGTGGAATAATTACAAAGACATCTCATGGTGCTGTGTAGGTAAAGTCTGAGGTGTCGAATTCTTGTGCATGGGTGATATTTCTAAGGGCAGCTTATTCCAAGAGAGCAGGAAGACAGGTTTTGTCCTAGTGTGTTTTTTTTTTTTTTTTTTGGTTTGCAAGTCTGTAAGAGGTCTTGGTCAGAACTTCTAAGGGGGCCTGATGGGTTAGAGGAAGACCAGAAAGAATATGCTTGGGTAGAAGGATAGTTTTAAGATGGAGCGGGATGAAAAGTTGAGAATAGGAGTTAAGGAAATTCTAAACAGTTGACTGAACTCAAACAAAATTTCAAGACCATTAGAATGCAAGAAACTGCCACTGTTATTCATGGGTCTTGATACAAAGAAAGTATTTGAGAGTAATTTGAGAGTAATTTGGGACTTTGAGCAGGACAATGGAAGCATTTGAATTCCCTGATAAAATAAAGTTATGAAGGATATAGGAAGTATTGGAAGTGAAAATTCAAGTGGGTTGGGTCCTCAATGTCTGCTTGAGCAATGGTGTCCTCTCTCCCCTTTGTTTCTTGCATTATATTGAGCACCATCAGCAAAGTAAGGCACTAAAATTCAAGGATATAATTGGTATGCCAGGCAAGAAAAGCTGGCTCTATTTTCAGAGGATTTTATGCCAGACAATGGCTGCAGTGGTTAGCGTTGTCACCTCACAGCAAGACGCACTCTGGTTCAATTCTTAGCAGAGTGCCTTCGGTGTGGAGTCTGCATGTCCTCCCTGCGATCAACTGAACATTAAAAGGCATGCAGGTAGGTGCACGAGTGTGTGTGCCTTCTCTGAAGGTTGTGACGACTCTACACCGTAAAAATTCACTGCCAAACATAAGCGGACCGGTTTTCTGCTGTGGCGGCCCCTAACCGGGAAATACCGAAAGAAAATTGTATACCAGAAAGGGACACTACAGTGCTGTGGAACATTTTGATACAGTTTCAAATCTTTTCGAGAAACAAAAATAATTAAGCTAAAACAAAGGCAATAATGGTCAAGTTATGTACCCTCACAAGAATTGGTTCAGCCATATCCATATTTATGGGGACAAGATAAATAGAAGTGCTTAGGAATATGGATTAAACATTATTCCAGTGTGGCAGCTAAGGATGTCTGTGAAGAGACAAGATAATACAAAAACTGCGAAAATTGATGCTTTGTTATATGGTTAGGTCAGGCATATTTTATTTTATACACTTTTTTTTTCACCCAGGAGGAGAAGTTATGGGTAGCAATTAATAAAGAGATGGCAAGAATTAAGTGGAAAAAGCAGACGCTTCCAATAAGAAGAGGATAGGGATTACCCAATTTGAAGAGATTTCAGAGCAACACAGTTAAAGCTCCTATACTTAACACAACCAGGAAACTATAACTCAAAAGTGGAAAAGGATGACTATGAAACATGGAGAGTTTCAAGAAACAAGATGACTGAGATTTTGGATACATACCTTTAAGGAGAGTAGCAATAATCACTCAGAATACTATAATCATCAAGTAACAAAACATTCCAAGAACTAAGTCAACATGGGAATGGAGAACGTTTCTAGTGATAGGGATAACTGCAATTAGGAATACAGACAATAGGCAACAGGGAGCTGGAATTTATTGGAGAAGACTGGCAAAGGAACCAAGGTATTGGGAGCAAATAACTAACGAGAGAGAGAGAGAAAGGTAATAGAATGCGAAGACATTAAGAATTTGTACTGCACGTTAGGGAAGGCAAGGACTGAGAAATGGGGGGGGGTCCTAAATAAAAGATCAGAACTGCAGTAAAAAAAAATAATAATAATAATTAGAAGAGCATATAAAATTTCACATTATAACTAGAAGAATTGGAGGAGGTTAGAAAGGCCTGGGAAGAGAGACTGAATGAGCAATTCAAAGAAACAATGGGGGTATGTTTTCGTCTCCCAAATATGCAACAAAGTCTAGAAAATTTAAAATCTTTGCTTGGAAGTGTTTATATAACTTTTTATACCCCAAGCAGACTCCAAAAATTTTTTCCTCCGCTAGACAGCAAATTGAGGTGTGACAGGGAAGAAAGTGGATTTGTTTCTGTTGACTGAAGGCTGTGTAACAGAAACCAGTCTGGAGTCTTATGTGAATTTACCAGAAAGGCTCATCCAGACTCTGCTACACTTTGCTGTGAAGAAAAGGTTAGTTTGCTGTTATTTTTTGTATTTCTGTATTGCCTTTCTATATTTTGAATACTGTAGTTTGTTTTCTTTACCTTGTGTTTTGCTTGCATTCTGTTTTAACAGCATATTAAAACTTCAAGAGACCACAGCTCTCTCTGTTCTGAGTCAGGCAGAATTTTTTTCCTCCCTCCCACCCATTTAAGTTGTCTTGTTAAATACCACTGTCTTTCTAGTTGCCCGCCTCTTATGTTAATCTGACCATATATCTCATTTCTCTCTACTTTCATTGGCTTATGTGAGTAATCACAAAAGCATCACTTTTGAAATCCCACCCCTTCAATTATTTAAATTTATTGGCCATCCTACAGTATTTCATAGTACCAAAATACAAAAGTGACCACCCCCTTCAGTCCATCTTGCTGTTTTAAAAATAGTAACTCTCCACTAAACCTTAACTTTTTAAACGGGTAAAACTCAAGTTACCTACTTTCACATCTAACTTCTCTAGTGCACACTGCAGAGTGCATTCTTTTCAATCTTACCTTTAAGCATCCCTGTGACTAGCACTTTCTCTAATACCTGCTGGAAAGCACTAGGAAGCCTAAACTCATACAAACACTGCACTCCTTGTTAACAAGGAGAAATTAATAGTAGGCACTAAACAGCCTATAATTGCAAAGTACCTTGCTAAGGAAACAGCTCCTATACTTTACAAAGAAAAAAACCACGCCCCAAACCAGGCATGTCCAAGGGTCAGCTTCCAGTGATTTCTCCTGTCCACCTGGTGAATCTGGGCATACTGGGGCAATGCAGCAATTGCCTCATGTACACAGACAACCCTCTCCTCCTACCACCCAACACTACAACATGTGAGAGATGCACTTATATAGCCAAAATGGAAGCAAAGCTCTCTCCACCCAAGATTGTGCTAAACAGTCAAGAGGAGAAGGTTAACACCCACACTACACCTCAAGCAACACATAGCCCTTCTAAACCCGCACCACCAACACCCACATATAGCAACACTAAATCCACATATGCAGAGGCCCTTAACTGTAACCTTCCCAAGCAACAAAGACCTCTGAAGCTGAAACGCAAACAAACACCAATCACAACCAATGTGTCACATAGTTCACAACACCAGTGTGCCACCCAGCAACAGCCCCTAAGGCAAGACAATGTACCTAACACTTTAGTCATAGGTGACTCTATAGTCCGGCACACTGATGTCCCTCTCACCAGGTTGAATAAGGAGAAAGTTACAGTCGGCTGCCTGCCGGGTGCCAGGATCTGCCACATAACGCATGCACTCAAGTCACTCCACAACAAGTACAAATATGACTCTGTCATTGTCCATGTTGGAGTGAATGACTTGAGACATACCTCCCTGGACTACATGAAAAGAGACATGGAAGAGCTCTCGGATCATGTGGCCCAGGCAGGTATGACCCTAGCCCTGAGTAGCATCCTGCCTTCGCCCAGAATGATACCACAATATAAGGATAAAATGATTGACTTCAACAATTGGCTAAGCTTATGGTGTCATTCAAAGGGGATCCAGTATCTGTCTGCCTGGGATGGCATGATTGACAGACCACGATGCTTTGCCAGAGATGGTCTGCACCTGTCGCCCCTGGGATTCAGGTTACTGGCTAAGGTTCTTGCCACCCCTATAGTGCCTTTTTAGGCAAACTTCAAAGGACAAAACCACCACCATAACAGGTACAAGCATGCAAAATCTGAAGGTAATGCTACTCAATGCTAGAAGTCTAAACCTCAAAATGCACTCTCTCGAGGCTCTCCTAAAAATGGAGAACATCGATATCTGTGCAGTAACTGAGACCTGGTTCAAGGCTCCAGAGAGCACCCCTGCAATACCAGGCTACAACTCTTACCTCACTTTTCAGCCACCAAACCAGGACCGAAACACTAAAGGTGGAGGAGTGTCAATATTCACCAAGGATATTCACACCACCAGGCTAGTTGGCCAACACAATGTGTCTGAAATTCTCCAAGTGCAACTAACACTAGGTAAGACTGCAATCCAAATTGTAGCTTGCTACAGATCCCCCACCATACCCCAAGATTCTCACTACACCTTTCTAAACATACTGGAAAATATTAAGATAGAACCAAACACCCTAATACTGGGTGATTTTAACTACCCTGCCATTAACTGGGAAAACTACTCATGTCCCAACACCTTTGCGCAACGGTTCTTGAAATTCATAAATTCCAACGCCCTGGATCAACTAATCCATAGTCCCACCAGGGGCTCCAATATCCTAGACCTGGTCATTACCAACATGGGAAATCAATGCTCCATACCTATGGTCACCCCTCGTTAGTCAGGTCTGACCATAAGCTAATCACCCTTAACATCCACATCCCACCCCCACCCCCCAGTAAAGAAACCACCATAAAAAACCTCTAAAGCCAACTTCATGCTACTCAAGTCAGAAGTGACAAACTTCATGACACCCATGCAGACGGGAACTGAAAGTTCAACTGCTGAATCCTACACTACGGCACTGTACGAGCACATCCACTCATGCATGAATCGTGCCATCCCAAATAGAACCAAAATGCTCTCATCCAAAAAAAGGAAGCCAATCTGGTGGTCCCCTGCCATAAACAAACTTTACAACAAAAGGAAGAAACTTTTGCAGAAAAGAGGAAAATCCCAGGATGCAAAAAACTCCCTTATTAGCCTCAGTAAGAAACTGAGATGCCTCATAAAATCCTCCAAAGCTAGTTACGAAAATAAAATTGCCAAAGATTCCAAAGACAACCACAAAGCATTCTATAATTATGTCAAGAATCTAAATGGCAATGCTCAAATCTGCTCTGAGCTAAAACAGAATGGCATTAAATATACTGATCCGAAGGATATTGCCAATATCCTGGCAGATCGATTCAGTGCCAACTTCACCCCACTCTCACCCCCTAAATGGCCCATCTCAATACCGGAAGATTGCCAAATTCCAGTAATAACGGCCACACAGGTACAAAACGCACTCTAAAGCCAAGAATACAGCATCCATGGGACCAGATGACATCCCGGGCTGTGTACTACATGAACTACAATATGAACTGGCACCTCACCTAAGTGTCATGTTTAATCATAGCCTCACCTCAGGTTTCGTGCCCACTGAGTGGCACAGAGCTATAGTTATCCCAATCCACAAGGGGGGATCCACCTTGGATCCTGGAAACTACCGTCCCATCAGTCTGACAAGCCTTATCTGCAAGGCCATGGAGCGTATTATCATGGAACTTATAAACAAAGACATTGGCAACCTTCAAACACTGGACCCCACCCAGTTTGGGTTTGTGAAGGGCCGATCTTGTCTACTGAACCTGATTGACTTCTTTGAATCAGTCTCCAGAGCCATGGACAAGGGTAAGGTGGTCCAAACAGCCTATCTAGACCTTGCCAAGGCCTTTGACACCATCCCCCACTCTGGAATCATAGATAAACTTACTAAGTTGGGCATTAATCCCTATGTCACCCAATGGGTTGCTAAATGGCTTACTGATAGAACCCACACTGTAAAAGTAGCAGACTCCAAATCCAGCTCCAGACAAGTGGCAAGTGGAGTACCTCAGGGTTCAGTCCTGGGGCCGCTCTTGTTTGGCATCTACTTCTCTGAAGTACAGGTCAACACTAAGGGACTCTGGCTAACAAAGTTTGCAGATGACTGCAAACTGGGAGCCATTATTGAATCCCCAAATGATGTGGATACTCTACAAAAGGGCCTTACAGAAACAGATGCTTGGTGCCAGAGCCATGGGCTCAAGCTCAATGCCAAGAAATGTATTGTTATCCCCTTTGGGAAAAAACATGTATCCATGAATTACCATATAGGTGGCAGTACACTAAACACAGAAAGTGTGATAAGAGACTTAGGGACACAGGTGGACAGTGGTCTCACCTTCGATAACCACATCGCCACAACAGTCAGGAAATCCTATGTGGCACACCTCATCACAAAGGGCTTTTCATCCAGAAAAAAGGAGGTCATTGTCCCACTGTACTCATCCCTCATTAGACCCATTATAGAATACAATGCCCCGTTTGGTATGTACCTCTCAAGACATCTGCAACAACTGGAAAGGCCTCAGAAATACCTCACATGAGCACGATTAAACCCAGAGGCGAAATGCACTCCAACAATGTCTGAGAACAGTTAAGACAGCCAGGTTACATCAGTGGGATATTAAAACTTGACATTAGATGGGACTAAGTCAATGTATGACGTACGAGTAGGGAGAGAGAAGAGAAAGGGAGATGGGTGACGGGGGAGCAAGAGGCGGTCAAGGAAAAAAGTTAGTGGCAGATCCAAATTCTGTTTAGATAGGTTTTGGTAGAACTTTTCAAACTGTGGGTGATTGATATTTCTGATATTCAAAGGGAGTTTGTTCCAGGACTGGGCTGGGGAGTAGCTGTAAAAGTTTTGTCTTATTCTAGTTTTAGGCTTGTACACTTGAAGGTGGTTTTGTTCAGCATTGAAGGGGAGTAGAGTGAGAAAACTCAGGCAATCTTTGGACAAAAGGAGGGTAGATAAATGGAATTATTTCAACTTGGGAAAGAAACAGATTGTGGGGAAATTCTAGCCAGTTTAACTTTAAGAGCAAGGCAGTGGTGAGAGTGACAGTACTGAACAGCGAATCCAACTTTATTCTAGTTAGATTCTAGTTATCTTAAGAGTATTTTAAAGGTAAGTGAGGATTTGTGAGCCACAGAATAAGCTGGGGAGAAGGTATGCATAGTATAGGGAGATTTAGGCCTTCTTGGATTAGGCTATTTTTGTTCCTGTAAAGGAGTCCCAGTTTTTGGTGGGTTCTCTGTTGAGTATGTGCATATCAAATTTGATATGGTCATTAATGGTGACCCCAAACAGTAATTTTACTAATGTGATAACACAGTGATGTTATTGTTACTGAGGGATGAAACTGAGAAGGAAGATTTATGCTGGTTCATGGTTTTGGGAATGAAAAGCAAGTGTTTAGTCTTTTTTGGATTTAGAATTAGTTGGCTCATGGCGAGCCAGTTTTTGATGGATAAGGTGTGTGTGTGTGTGTGTACACTTAAGTCAGAGAGAATCAGCTATGGTGAGGACTGTGGAGACATCAGCGTACTGCACAAGTGACTGTGGGCAAGATGTAGACAGTAGGCTGGTAAAGAAATAGTAATGGGCCAAGAACAGATCCTGGAGATGCACCCATTTTGACAGGTAGAGCAGGAGAAGTGGCAAAAAGCCATCGGACAGATTAAACCAAACCTAACCATCTCCACTATATCCTGGTTCACTAGTTACCTTAGTGACAGTCTTCAGAGAGTTTGTTTAGGCGAAGTGGGTGGGAGACTCAAATGCCTTGGAGATTGACAAATAGGCACGAGAGGTTTCTTTTGATCTCTTGCTTAAGATATGTTGTTTATGAAGGAGACTAGGGCAGTGGAGGTGCTATGCTTAGGGCAAAAGCAGTGTTGTGCAAGGGTAAGTAGGCTTTCTTGTAAGAGGAGTAATGGATCTGTGTGTATACATTTCTCTATAATTTTAAGATTCCAATAGGCCTGAAGCTGGCAAGCTCTGACAAGTTACCTCCCTTGTGGACAGGCAAGGTGTAAAATTGTTTCCAAATTGTGGCTACTTTAGTCGCTGTAATGGAACGGCTATAAGTATGAAGAGGGCAAGAGAGTTAGCAGCTTTTTGGACAAAGCATGGGGGTAGATTATCAACGGATGATTAAAGCTTTAAAAGCTTAACTTTTTCTTACCTTCATACGAGACAAACCATCTGGTTTTCCTCAAGAGTCTAGTTCTGTCAAAGCAGTATCAGACAATATGGAATATTCTTTCCCCACTTGTTTTTAGGTTCTAGAAAGCATGCAAAGAGAGCATCTATCTAGCTTAAAATAAACTCAAACCGATAAGAGGAATAAAAGGATTAATTCTGAAAAAAACATTGTCCTCACATCCCAGACAGATATGCAAGTTTTGGGTTAAAGTGTTAAGACAAAGTTACTCTGCAACCCCTCCACTTCAAGAGACTACCAATTAACTTATGACCTGATCAAATTAAAAACACCCTTCTCACACCAAAGCCCTTCACATGCAGCCTTACTCACACTTCAGTTCCATGCCCACCTCCAGGATTCCACTGAGACCTTGGTCCCACAACGCATCAACAGTACCAATTTTTAAAACTATACAACAGGAGGAACAACCAACCCATAAAATATCCATCAGCTGAATAACTTTAAACATTTAGAATTTAAAACAAACAAATCCTCCAAAAAGCAAATATGAACTGAGAATTGCCACCCATCTTTTGGGCCACAAAGCATTCTTCACCTATATGAAGAAAATAACTACCCAACAATGCCCTGACGCGATACAAATTAAAAATACTCACCACCTGACAACAATCATTAGACAAATTTAGCTCAGACTTTACTCTCTCATCTCGGCATAATTATCCATAGCACAGTAGTAGCCGCGATGATGCAGCGGTAGTGTAGTTGCCTCACAGCAAGAGGTTCGCCCTACTGATTCTCAGCTGGAGTGCGGGGAGTGCCTTTTGCGTGGAGTCTGCATGTCCTCCCTGTGGTTGGGTGGCATTTGAAAGACATGCATAAATGGCCGTGCCTTCGTTGAAGGTTGGACGAACTGGCACCTCTGTGTTCATGAAAATCTACTGCCAATCATTAGCGGACCGGAGTTCCGCTATGGCGATACCCAACCTGGAAAAGCCGAAACAAACAGTAGTACAGCTACACCCCTCCCCATTAATCACCTACAACCAAGTTCTAAGTGCTCGCTCCAAGTTAACACCAGCTTCATGGGCCCAGTCAACGTGCCAGGTTGTCTTGTCAGCATCCAACACTCTCTGGCTGATTGCCAAGTCCATTAAATCTCTGCTTCTCCTCTGGATTAGTGCCAATAGCTATGGAGAACTGCAACAGACATATCACTTCAAAAAAGAGGAAAGAAATTACTCATCAGAGAAGCCTTAGAGTGACCCATGAAGACTTGGGCATATCTAATGATGCACTCTATTGTTTTATAAAGAAACAGCAGCTTTCAGACCCTGGACAGAAACCAGACTGGGTTTGTTAAAGGAAAATCCTGTCTCCTAAACATGGACATTTCTGAACAAATCATTAGAGCACTGGACTCTGGCAAGGTGGAGTTGGCCAAAGCCTTGGATATGACAGTACTAGGTGAAATGATAAACCGAATATAAACCCTTCTAAACTGAACACAAACCCTTATGTTAATGACTGGATAGCAAACTGGTCCACTGAGAATCCATCCTTTGTGTTTGAGGCGCGCGCGCACACACACACACACACACACACACACACACACACACACACACACACACACAGAGTTATCAGTGGTGTCCCCCAAGGATCTGTATAGGATCGCAATTCTTTACCATCTACTTTAATGATGGAGGAAAAAGCCTGTGGTTGAGTACTGCCAATTGGGACCAGTCATATACCATGACCACTGGATTCTCCATGGCAGCATAATGGGTGCCGCGGTGGTGCAGCAGTTTGTGTTGTCGCACCACAGCAAGAGGTTCTCCCACTCTATTCTCGGCTGGAGCACATTCTGTATGGAGTCTGTATGTCCTCCACACGGTCGAGTGACGTTAAAGACATGCAGGTAGGTGTGTGTGTGTGAATGAGTGTGCCTTCCTTGAAAGTTGGGCATCAAGCTGGCAACTCTGCATCGTAAAAATCCACTGCC
This sequence comes from Protopterus annectens, assembly GCF_019279795.1. NCBI lineage: Eukaryota > Metazoa > Chordata > Ceratodontiformes > Protopteridae > Protopterus > Protopterus annectens. The sequence continues at coordinate 21,045,028 of NC_056743.1, forward strand.
AATCATTAGTGGTCCAGAGTTCCACTGTGGCAACCCCTTACCGGGAAAAGGCGAAAGACATTACTTTAGCATAATGAGCATTAACATTTGGTGCATAAACCACATCTTCAAGTTAAATCTATAAAATGAATCAGTCTCAGCATGGTTGCCCAGATTTATCACCCCCCCCCCTCAAAGAGTTGACTGCCATTAGAGACTTGGGCACTTCTACAGACAATGAACTACCAACTGACCACAACATTACTACTGTGGTTAGTCCACACACTGACTTACCAGAGATATATCTAAACCAAAAGAAATTAACCCTCCTCTACTCTTCACTTAATAGGCCAATTAAAGTACAATGCTCCCTGTGCTATTTGTCTAAGCACATGACCCAGCTCAAGAGACTACAGCATTTCCTTACCAAGGCAAATGAGGTGCATGTCCCCCTTCAGCTACCTGACAATCCTAGTGCTCAAAGTCTTATGGGTCTTCATATGTTGGTACTAGGCTATCAGCCCTAGGGCCTATACAAGCCTAGCCATAACAATTCCCTGGCTATTTCTTCCCACATTATTTACTTTCCTGGACCCCTGTCTAGCAGGGCGACTGACGTGATCCCTGGGGTGAATTTCCTTTCTCCCATCCAATCGTCAAGGTTCCTCTTGAAGAGGTCCAAAGAGGCACTCTGCTTGACATGTATGGGCAATCTATTCCAGAGTCTGGGGAGTCTCTGGGTCAGGAACCTATCCCTCCAACATGTTTTGTTTATTGTGATGACAAGGTTTAGATCCCTGGAGTGTGTAGCTCTGAGGGATTGGGATTTCTTTAAGTGTAGCTCTGGGTTTGACATGGCCTTGTATGTTAAGCAGAGATCGCCTCCGAGTAGACTATATGCGACAGAGTATAGCTGGAGTTTAAGGCGGTCAGCGTAGGGCATCTGCTTTAGGACTGTGATTCTTTTAGTGAGGTATTTGAGGCCTTTCCAGTTGTTGCAGATGTCTTGAGAGGTAACAGTTTTGCCTACCTAAAGACTCAAATGATCCAGTCCTAAGCAACCCCCCTTCACATCCATAAAACGATTAAAAGACCACTACAAAAAAAAAAAAAAAAAAAAAAGAGAGAGACTTTCCACCATAATACAAACAGAAGATCCTACAATTATATCACAGAAAATGCCCCCCCCCCCCACACTGCTTTCGCCTTCTCTTCGCTGTTGCTTTAAAAACAAGTACCTTGCTGTTCATTACTTTTTTTTTTTTTTTTTAACAAGGGCACAGATAAGTTTTTATTAAACTTAGAAATACAGTTGAGGGGAGTTCCAAGTAGATATTTATATATACTGAACTAGGGAAAATTCTAAACTCTACAGACAAATTTTCACAAATCTCAAAAACTACACCATCAACCCCAACAAATCAATAATCTTCCCACTAAACCCCCTTGCTCAAAGAAATTTTTATGCCAGAAACAAAGATCAAAGTTAATTATTCACTTAAATATTTGGGTATAATTTTACCCATCCCCTACAAGAACTAATTAATAACAATCTGTACAAAACATGGTCTAAAGTATTGGCAGACCTCACAAAATGGAAGAATCTAAACCAGTCTCCCCTGTCAAAAGCAGCTATTATAAAAATGAATATCCTCCCCAAAATTCTTTTCCACTTCTTTGCCCTTAATCAAAATATCCCAAACACTTTCTTTTCGAAAATGAATATTGCACTGGGGAAATTTGGTACCCTAAAAATGTCAGAATTGGTTACACAAAACTAACACTTCCCAAAGAAAAAAAGTGGGGCTGGCCCTTCCGGATTTTCTAACTTACTATCATTAATAAACGCCAGTTGTATTGTGCACATAGCTAATTACCAGCACTCAAATAATGTCTGGAATCCCTTATGGATAAAGATATACAATGCACACAAGTGCATCCAACATTAACCCGAGAGTGTCAATCTTTCTTAACCCTAAAACTCTCAAGGATCTCAAAATTCACCCTATATTAATAAAACATATCATTGGTTTTCAAAACCCGATAACATCTCTTGGTATGCAACACTCTCCAACGATGGCCCAACCAGTCCATTTAAATCTCAACTTATAGCTACCCTCTTATCAAGAACTGTACAGTTTGGGACTTCTATAAAATTAACGACTTACCATTTGAAACCATCGTAACTTCATTAGCAGCCAATAAAAAATACTACATAATCATTAAACAAACATTATACCCAATATCTCTGGCTACAGACAAGATTACAGTTCTCCCCTCAGAATATCAGCTGCATCAGACACTAATAGACCAGCTTCTAAGGTCTAAAATGCTCTCAAATGTCTATAAAACTAATAAAAATAAAACACCAAGACAATATACTATTCTCTAAGTACTGGGATAGACAAAACAAGGAAACAACGATTAGCCAAAAAAACTTGATGCAATTGTCACAACATTAAAATTAACTCCCTTCAAAAAGCCGATATATACTCTGCTCATGATAAACAATAACGCCCATCACACACCATCATTCCTAAATAAAATTAACCCAAATACCTCACCTCTTTGCCCAACCTGCCCCAACTCAGTAGCAGATCTACTCCATATATTTTGGCCCTGTAAAAATGTGTACAAACTGTGGTGTTCCCTAAGAGCACAGCTTGAGAAAATGGGGTACACAAAGTCAACTCTACCCTGGGAAATGGCGATTTTAAACAGATTCCCCAGCCCCTTCAAATCTGAGACTAAACATATTATTGTGACACTCTGTGCGTTACTTAAAACTTACATTACATTAAACTGGACAGATCCAAAATGCCTTGGAAAGACTTCCAATCGATGGCTGTTCAATATGTATTGGCAAGCAAACTGAAGACTACTAGCAAAAATAAATAAGTTATTTTCAAAGATATTGGAATAACCTTATAGAAGTTTTAAAATAATACTGTTCCTAGGTATATTTTTCGCCTCCCTTGGGTTGACCTCTACTTTTTTCCCCACCTTATACCCCTCTTTCATTCCTGCCTTAACACCGACCGGGTCAGATACTTTACATTTCTAATCTCTACCTTCGATCTAATCCATGAAAGATCACAAATAAAAGCCTTACCACCACAGTTCCTCTCGCCCTCGTTCATGCAATAACAGCTAACCTTCTATTAACATCCTATCATCTAGTGACAGCCGAATGTATATAGTTAAAGCAATAAGTCTTAGTTATTCGAATTCATATCACAGTTGAATATTTTGATACCTGTATCTTAACTTACTGCCTCTCACTATTCTATGTTTAAACTACTAAGCATTTGCATTGGGATGGCAATCATTTGCTCTTGTTATACTGGACTGTTTGTTCTTGTGTTTAAGCAGGTATTACTAATTATATCCATACACTCATACTGTGCCTGTTAACACAGTTTGTGTTTTTCAAAAATGCAAATAAAAAAAAAAAACACACTTAGAAATACAGTTGGAAAGTCTGTCCATCCCTTAAATTCCTCAGTTTCATCAACTCTTAAGAACCTCAGCACAACAGCCAAATAGAACAGCCTATTTGTGAAGGATTTAGAATTTTACATTTTAAAATCCTCTGGTAAGCTTTGCTAACTAAGCAAATCTTCTCATAATTGAACCCACAGCCTCTGGAGACAGTATCAGAATGATAAAACATTGAGAGCTGGGTTACGTATAAAACAGACAAGTAAGGCAGTCAATGATTTACCTCAGAATAGGGGGGTTTAACAGTAAATAATCATGTTCTAAAAAGCAAATACAACAACATGCGAGCCTAGCAGTTCAAAATTCTGAAAAGGAATGGGGGGGTGAAGCTCTCTGATCCTTGTTAGAGGAAGTGGGGTTACCATCAATTTATTTTATTTAACATTTGTTGACCGGGAAATTCCAACTAGGTTCCACAGATCCTGTTTTCAGTGGAGGCCCGGGGAGAAATGCTCCTGACACATGTCTTTAGAATGTGGGAGGAAACCGCAGGAAACCCACGCGAACGCAGGGAACATGCAAACTCCACACAGAAGGCACCCCAGCCAAGAATCAAACCGGAGAACCTCTTGCTGTGAGGCAACAGCATTAACCGCTGCACCACTGCGCCGCCCATTAATCAATCTACTTTTCAACTTTTAGTTATAAAAGACAACTGCGGGATCTGCTTTAGGATTAAAGAATATTAGAGTCTGAGGTACTTTGAATAACCTATTCAAACTTTTTAGGAGATTAACTGTTGAGTACTGCAAGCTTATAAGCATCCTCTAAAGCTGATAAAACAGGGGGACAGCAACAGCCTGTGGGTTATCAATTGCAACAATTTAGAAGTTCGCTGGAAAAAAAAAATATTTTTATTCTGTTCCAACTGAAAAGCCTCTTTCAATTTGGCGAAGGTGACAGAAGAAAAAAACAGTTCTGGAGGGAAACCTGAAGCAACACTTCCCTCATAATATGAATTTTCAGCTTGGGGAGAGGTCACCCAACACCCCCACTTCTCTATTGTTCTGACTGAATAGATCAATGTCAAAACGAAAGGAATCTCCTATTTGAAGAAAGCAAAGAATCAGAATTTGAAATATTAAAAACAGAGCTTGTATTTCTTAAATCCCAGCAGGTCTTCTCTATCCACAGTCCAGTCCCAGCAGAGTCACCCATGGGTAGCTGTGGTAGTAAAGTAGTAAGCCTGAAACCCAGATCCCCTAGCTTTTTTTTTTTTTTGCTCTGACACAGCAAGGACAGAGATAATCAGTAAATGCTGTATGGTCCAGCTGGGACAAAAAAAAAAAAAAAAAAACACCACAGGAGAGAGACAGTATAGCCTGGTCAGTCGGTAAGCCTCCTGCAGAAAAGTGAGGGTTAAAGTACAACTTCCTGCCCCTAACACTACGAAGAAAGATGTAGTCTTTAGGAATACTTTATACAGTTCTGTCACACACATTCAATAACCTCTAATTCATAACCACCTTAAATTTATTTTCTCCTCAAAAATGAAGTTAACAGCAAGTGCTAGGTTTCCCCAAGACAGATACTTATACTGCCCTACCTTTATGAGCAGCAGCAGGCATCAAGTACCGCAAAACCTACAGAGTGCAATTCAATGGCAAAAAGCTTTGAACTTTCGCCTGAACTGGCCATTTACATGGTTATGCTAGAGACCCTAGCAGTTGTGGCACATTGGACATGTACTGAAGCACTGAAAGCTGTCCGGTGTCATATCCTTCATAAAAAAAAAAAAAACAGCAGAGTTGTAGCTGCAGGAATTGTGATTCAGCAGCAGTATTTTACTTTTGTTTTCTTTTTACAAAATATTACCCCCCCCCCCCCAAAAAAAAGCAGGTTTACATTTTAAAGCATGTCAGCTAGGCATGAACACATACTATATCAATCAAGAAGCAGAAACAAAGCAAAATCAGCTGTATGCAAAGAATTACATGGCTTTCTCACTCACTACTTAGCAAACAGATCCCTTGCAAAATCCAGTATCAAGATGCTTTATGACTGTATATAGGTTCATAGGAGTTTACTACGTAAACAGCCACAAGGGCCTTTTTAAGCCTAGCCAAGCATCCCAAATCTAGCAAGTTCAGATACTCTCAGTAGGTGTAAGCATGGGTCCGGGATATTAGCCATTTATAGGTTGTGTCCATTAAAGAGACCGGTGCCAAACCAGGGATGAATTTCCAGTTTCCCATCTAGTTGTCCAAGCTGCACCTGAATTGAGTTAGGGAGAAACTCTGCTTCACACTGATGGGGAGCATGTTCTCTAGACTGGGTAGTCTCTTGAATATATGACATCTCTCCAGCAGGTCCTATTTATATCACAGGCAAAGTTCAAGTCTTTAAAACACGTAATTCTGGGCTGTTCGTTTTATGGTTATGAAGGCAGCTCAGAGTGGGGTCGGACAATGCCCTGTATGCCAGGCATAGAGCTCCCCTCCAAAGCCTTAGGCAACAGAATACAGGGGGAATAGGTCCTTGAGGTGGTCTGCATAGGACATTTTACTTATACCCTGTATTCTTTTAGTGAGGAACCTCTTTGGACTTTCAAACGGTTGGACATGCCTGCTTAGGTACATACCAAAGGGGGCATTATACTCAATGACAGGTCTGAGAAATGACATAGTGGAACAATGACTTCCATGGACTTAGACGCCATACCTTTATTTATGCATTGTGCAACATAGAAAGATTTCCTCACCACTGCAGACATGTTATGGTCCAACGCTAGATTACCATCTATGCGTGTCTAAGTCCCTCACTACCAAGTCAATTCTAAAGGGGTGTGCTGTCAATATAAGTAACAGGGATGGATAACTGCCCAAAGGATACTGTTATGCATTTCATTTTAGTCCATGGCTTTGACACCAGTTTGTCTCAGCCAGCCTCTCCTGGAGAGCATTTATGCCAGTGTGAGATTTAATGACAGCTCCTAATTTGCAAGCATCTGCAAATTTGGCCAGCCAGAGACCACTGACATTGGCATTGATTTGAGTAGTAAATGCCAAAAAGCAGTCCAAAGACTGATCCCTGAGAGACTCCACTTGCGACTGGCCTCTTTGTAAAGGCGGACTCAACAATTCTATCTTCCTGGGTCCTGTGAGCCAGCTGGCTATCCACCAGGTGACATGTGTTGGTACCTAACCTCGAGTTTGTCAACAATGCCCGAGTGGGGTACTGTGTCAAATACTTCGGCCAGGTCAAGGTAAGCAGTGTGACCAATTCTGCCCTCATCCATTGCTTTAGTGACCTTCTCAAAGTCATCCACCAGGTTGACTAGGCAGGATCAGCCCTTGACAAATCCAAACTGGGTTAGGTCCAGTGGCAGGAGGTTTACTACATCTCTGTTGATCATCTATATGATTATCCTTTCCATGGCTGTACATACAAGACTTGAGCGTCTAAAGTTTCCAGGGTTTGTAGATGGCCCACCTTTGTGCAGAGGGATGACCGCAGCCTCTCTCCACTCATGAGGCACGAAGCCTGTTTGGAAGCTACAACTGAACAGTAATTCCAGGGGCCTCGATAGGTCATGTTTCATGACATTTAGAATGCACCCTGGGATATTGTCTGGGCCTACTGACGCAATGTTCTTGGCCTTAGAGCATCAAGGACCTGTTCCCTAGGTGACAGAAGGGGGGGGGGTTGTATTTGACATTTCCTGAGGGACGGTTGAGAGGGAAAAAGGGGTAAAGTTGGAGTTGAATTCATCAGCCAGGTGGTTTCCTACATCTTCTGGCGCAGTATAACCAGCTCCACTTACAATGAGCTCTGCACACAACTATATATTGCCTTTGAGGTTGTGGACATAGCTAAAGAATGCTCTGTAGTAGTCCTTGGCCTGGGAAGGCCAAACTTGCCTCAAATCTGGCTTTGGTAGACTTTGTCCTCAGAATTGTTAGTTTAGTTTGAGAGTGCTTTTATCCTGCTGGGTGCTGCACCTCCTAATTTTTGCCATGATTTTTTTCCTCCTGTTATAAAGCCTATCGAGGCTGCGATTCCACCAGGGTGGTTTGTTTTTTCAGTTAGTTCTGTACTTCTTCCTGGAGGGTACAGCTGCCTCTAATACAGCTATTAACATGCTTGTACGGGGTTTCTGTGAACAGTTCTGCATAGGCAGCAGTGTTCTCAGGGTTTATGGGGGCTTGAAATTTTGCCAGGTTCTCACTTAACAGCAGGAAGTTAGCCTTAGAATAGTTCCTGATTATTCCAGGTTTAGCTGACGGTCCAGTTTTTTTTTTTTTTTTTTCAAAGAATACCATTTTGTGGTCTGACCTTACCAGGGAAGCCATTACAGTAGGGGGTGTGCAGCAGTCTCCCATATTAGTGAGGACTAGATCCAGTATGGCTGCACCCCTGGCTGTACTGACCATCTGGTCCAGCGAGTTAGTTTACAACTATCAAGTAATCTCTGTGCATGCTCGTTTGGTGTTGTATAGGATTCTCAGTTAATAGTGATTAAAGTCACCCATGACTATGGTATTGGGTTAGATGGTTAGCATTTCTAATAAGTTTAACTACATGGTTATGAGTTTACTGGGTTACTGGATTTTACCTACGGTGATTTGAACATACAGCAGCTCAAATGCTTTGTCCTGTTTGACTAGCCTTGAAGTATATTTATTTTTTATGTAAAGAGAGACATGTCTACTTTTAGTCCCTGCCTGCGAAGTAGCTGGCCTAAATGTGTGGAAGGCATTATAACCTTGCACTGTGTCTGCTCTCTGCAGCTTTAAACCACGTGACCGCACAGAAATCAGCATTCTCTAGGTTAGAGAGCTTCTAAGCATAGCCGGCCTTAGGCATAGGCCAACTAGGCGGCCGCCTAAGGCACCAGTTGACCTAAGGCCACTGCTGCTTCTAGGGAGTGGAGTTTTTCTGTTCAGACTCCTACCATTGAGCAGCAGCACCTTTACATTTTCTTTGTTTTAAAATTTTCCATGTCAAAACTACTTTCAGTTTGGCATTGCCTAAAAAAGGCACTATAGGGGAAGACAATGTTTTGGCTAATATTTCGAAAGCCTAGAGAGGAGAGGTGCAGACCATCCCTGGCAAAGCAATGTGATCTGTTCACCATCTCCTTCCATGCTGACAAATACTGCATTCCCTTAGAATGACACCAAAAACTAAGCCAATTACTATCAAAGCCAATCATTTTTTGCTCATATTGTGGCATCATCCTTTCCCAAGGCAAAATGCTGCTCAGTGCTAGGCTCATACCAGCCTGAGACACATTCCAAGAGCTCCATGGTCTCTCTTCATATAGTCTAGGGAAATGCATCTCAAGTCATTTACTATCACATGGACTAAGAGTCACATTGGCAATTGTGGTTCAATGACCAGAATGCATGTGTAATGTGGCGGATCCTAGCCCCTGATAAGCAACTGACCGTAACTTTCTCCTTACTCAGCCTGGTGAGAGGGATATCAGTGTGTCTCACGATGGAGTCTCCAATGACTAGAATGAACTGTGTGGTGTCTTGACTTATGGGAGAGGGCTCACAGAACACTCAAGATGCAATGCAGACCTCAGCCTAAGTTACAATAACTTTATCAGCAAGAAAAGCTGAAAAGTTACAATTAAACAGTAATCAAACAATGTCATTAAAAACTGAGCAAACCAATTTGATTCAGATGGAATAGGCAGAATATGCAGTTCCCGCTGCATTTAACTAGCACAGCTTCAGAAATTCCACTACTTTGCACTTGCAATCCACAGTTAAGAAACTGAACCATTACATAAGGCAACAGTTTTGAAAAGAAAGGAGTGAGCTCCAATAACCAAGACAGTGTCACCCAAGCTTCATTTCTAGGTGCACTTGGCAACTCTACCTACCAAAACAGTTTAGCAAAACTGCAAAGTGCAACTAAGGCGCATCAAAGAGAGCTACATCAAAATATTAAGACCCACTACTGTGAGGAGACCCCATCTCGCATCTGGGGAATTAAGAAACAATACTGTTGTATCCTAGGTATTATTGGCTAGTCTTGTAAATGCTTTTGTGCCATTAGCCTAATCACCCGTGAGCAACTGAGCGCAACTTTGACTTCCTACTTTGCAGTGGAATTGGGTAAACTACACGGAAAAATTTCATTTTAAACAAACAGCACTAGATGCACAAACAAAAAACACACCACATTCAGTCGTGACAACTATAGTATTTAAATAAAAAAAGTCACACGTGCGTCTTCAAAATAACCAGCGGCTATATCTATATAAAGAATCAAAATTAATTTGTTAGATTATAAAAAATACGGATAACAGCTAACCAAATAAGTGAGATGGGAGCTGTGCGCTGTGGTTAACAAGGGTAGTTCCTAGTTAAACCCTATAGCTCTTAACAGATTATGTTGCCTATATATACACATACACACACAAACAATTAATTACAAATTCCAAGAAAAGATAGAAGTATGCTACAGGGCCATGAAAACCGGGGACAACACTGTGAAACCAAAAAGTCAGCGACACCTTTAAAATTATATGCATTATTGCGCTAGCCATTTCATGACAGCGAACTGGAAATGTAAGACAATTCTGGAAGAAAAGTCTCTTCAATGCTGAAACAGTCTGAAGCCATGGTACAATAAATACTTAAGTACAGGGAGATAGAGTTATTTGCAGCTCGAGTGCCCATTACAAAATGACCCCACGCCCAACCTTTATCACATAATGTACACTACTACATCTACTTGGATACACAATTACACCTTCCGACTCGAACTTCACATATAAAAAAAACACCGAGATGGATGGCCAATATCAAAGCAAGGTGTGCCCAAAGAACATACAGCGAGCTTCAGCTTTCAGACCTTTGCCAAGACAGATACCAAAAGACAACGTAGCCCTTTCAGCGACCCCAGCGAGGATGCCATTGTTTACCGCGTAGCATCACTCCCGCCAGCATCCCAAATACTAGGCCGCGCGCCCTTACCTACTCCCTTGAATATACCAGTTTTGCATACACGTAATATCTACCCGCAAAATATTGCTGCTGATAATTCCCCAAATAGCTTTAAGTGCGCCACCAAAATAACTTACCTTGCGACCCGTAACTACTAGCTATTAGATATGTAGAAGTACCATCCAAAAGACTCAAAACATTCCCTCCCTCTTTCTGTCAGGGCGGAGAACAGTAACGGCAAGGAGGAGAAAGGAGGCGGTACTAACTACAGAAACTACCCACTTATTTCACCAGTTTAAAGGCGTAAAAGCCTAACAACTGTCATGACAACCCTTCAGCAAAAGGCTAGTCGTCAATCTAACAAGTAAATACAGTCGCATGCCTTACATAGTAAACAACGTAATTTAAGCAGTGCAGTAAAATTGTTTGTTCTATGCTACCCCCGTTAAGCTGCAGCTCTGAATGTATTTGTTAAACAACTTTCCGAGTAGCACAGTCTATATAGCATGCGTATCAAACGTTGTTAAACGGAGCTTCGAGGGAAGCATAATGCAGAATTCGGACACCTGAAGTATACAGAGTACTTCCGACAACTTTTCCTCAAATTTAGGGAAAAACGCCAGAAGTACACAAAATAACTCTGCAGACAAGAAACCTGAACGCGTACTATGCACCATAAAGATCTGCATTGGCTTAGCAACGTTCATATCGCAGTGTACGAACATCCATAACGAGAAGAAACATAAAGACGACTCGTTTTGGAAGCCACAAAAACAATGCACATGACGATACTCTCAATATATAGCCCGCTAGGGACCACACGCAGCTACCCCTAGTTTGAGAGATCCTGAGGTTAGGCTCAGTTTTGCCAAGTTCCCTTTCCACCTATAGCTCCGAACTTCCAGAATCTGAGACGTTTTATTAGTATTATTACACTTTATAAATAATGATAAACAGTTGAAATGTACAATTTAAAAACAGTAAGCTTAGAGAAAGGGGATATCCTCTTAAATTCTCACCAAAAGAAATTAAATACAGGTTGATTAAATTTGCACCAGTTTTAAAAGAGTGGACATGATGTAGTGACGAAATACACTGAGACACCATTTGTTTCAAGGGACAACAAAAAGGGTGCTATGCAAGTCCTCTTTAACCTTGATATACTGTTCATAGATGCAATCAATCGGTGTGAAAAACAGTGAATCAGTCTTCCCAACTCTCCTAAGAACTGCGGGCAAGTTTTGAGGCTAGCTGTCATCATTTTCTAAGGGCTGCACCACAGAGTAGTGCTTGGAAACTGGGGCATACTAGACCACACTATGTACAAAATTTCCTTTCCATGGAAAGCATGAAAGAGATGCAAAGCAAGGCAGTTTGAGAAGAGACATAAAAAGCTGCACACCTATCCCTCGAAAAATAATGTGTAGTTACCGAACCAGGATTTTTGAACACTGACAACACACACCTCTCCAGTACAGGGATTGAATGCCTACCTCTCTCATTCAGACCAAGCACTGAACTCAAAAAAGTGTAGCTGGAGGGGTAAGTTCAGTTGTGCAAGTTAAACTTACAGTATAATGTTTAAACACTGCTGCAGTAGCCTTAGTTATATGGATTATAGCCTCCCAATAATGTAATGGCAAGTTTAAATTACACAACCCTACTGTGTTCATAATATTTATTATTGCTGCCAGTATTCTTGGCTATATGGACTAGATTACCACAGCCAACTACATTCGGGAGGTGGAAGGAGAAGAGTCCAGGAGCCCCTGGAGAATTGCCCTTACAAAGCTTGATCTGGACCTGGAGAATGAATCAAGCTTATAATGCTTTGTAAAAGTACACAGAGAGGACCAAGTAGCAGCTTCTAGAATACTTGTAGAATCCAACCTTTTCCAAAAGCCCAAAGATGACAACAAAGCCCGAGCAGAGGAGGCCTTGACCCTGGCCTATAAACAGTTACAGTATGGCGAGTACAACAAAAGGTAAAAGCCTTGCAAAACATTTGGAAATGCTCTGTTTTGACATGTCTGTTCTTTCTTCCACAGGAAATTAACGGATCTGAAACTCTGAACAATTTTGTTCTGTTGAGGAAGTACCAACATTGTCTATGGAAATCCAAGGTATGGAGTATCCTCTCTCCCCCTCATCTTTAGGTTCAAGAAAGGAAAAGGGAATATCCGTTTGGTGTAGACACTGACACTTTAGGTATAATAGCAGTATTCTCAAAGAAACACTGCCACTATGGAAAATGATGCCGAGTTGCAAGCTGTTATGGTGAGTCAACCCTGATAACTCTTCTTGAAGTGGTCACAGCAATCAGTAAAACCAGTTTTCCATTTTAAGAACAAGTCAGCCAGGTTAGCTGGTTCAAATGAAGTGTGTTGGCTTCTCCAACACAAAATTAAGATCCTAATTAAGACCCACCATTTTTTTTTGGTAGATCTCTTATCCAAAAGCCCTTTCAAGAACATTTTGACATGAAACTGCATTGAAAGAGAAGGAGCCATAGGCAGACATGCATGAGAGCAGGTTTTCTTGCCTCCATTAGTACATGCTGCACATCCTCAGTACAGGTGTCTAAATTAAATCCAGGCAGTCAGGTGAAGATAATACATGTTGGGTTGTATCAAACTCCATTGCTCTTGTGCAAGTAGATCCAGTCTGAAGAATCTTGTAATTACCCCAGCCATTTCCAACAGGAAGAAGAACCACAGTTGCTTGAACCACAAGGGAGTCACCACAATGATCTTTGGGATTCCTTCAGAATCTTAAGTACCCTGGATGTTACTGGAAAGGGTGGAAAAGCAAACTTTCTGTCCAAGAGAAAGGAAAGGCATCTGTCTTCCAGGGCTTCTTGCATGGAATCATGGAACACAATCTTGCCAGTTGATTGTTGAGAGGCAGCTAAAAGGTCTACTTTAGGAAATCTCCCTGTTCTAGTTTCAATTTGAGAGTCTGTCGTGGTCCTGCTGAACTTGTTTGCCACTTGGTTTTGTTCTGATTGAATGTAGGATACCAGACTGTGCTGCGACACTGCATCCCAAGCTAACCATGGGTAGTTTGCAAAGGGATGTATGACTTGGTTCCACCTTGCTTGTTGATGTCCCAATGACTACGGTATCATATGTAACCACTTAAGTCACAGGGACCAAATATGGTTCAGAGTAGAGTGCCTTAATCAAGCCAAGCATTTCCTTGATAGTTTATGTAGTCGCATCTGTTCAGCCCCCCCCCTACAATTGTATCCCCCGAAAACTGCTCCCAAATCTTAGGCCGAAGCATCTGTGGTAGCTGACTGCTTTAGAGCAGGGAGGGAGAAGGAGAGACCTGGATTTAAAAATATCAATACATCTCCACAAAAAGATTTCTGGTCAAACTCCAGCACTGGGATTTGACAAGATAATGGGTGTTGATGCTGGAATTAAAGATTTCAGCTATTACTATCTTTCTCATGTGAGTCTTGCCAGGGGTATCTTCAGAATCAGATGCCATTAGACCCAAAATTCTGAGGTATTCCCTCACAGTGACTGAAGTCTGACTGGAAACAAAAGCAGCTCCAAATAAAGATCTAAATTTCTCTGTAGAAGAAAAAGCTCTTTGAACTGATGCATCTAGTTGACACCCAGGTACACAATCTTCTGTGGAGTCGGCAAAAAGTACTTTTAAAATATACTTAGAATCCCAGCTTGTACAAGATATCACCCAAGAGAAAGATTCCAGACACTTCTGAATTAGACTCTGGGAAAGATTTGCAAGTTGTCTAAACATGGAAAAAATGTGCATACACTGTAACCTGAAGACAGCTGTGAATGGAGCTAGACACCAAACGCTCTTGGTAAAGTGGATAGTTCAAAGAGTAAGGCAGACAACTGATAAGGTTGTATGTCTTGCACATGAAGAAAGATAGATATTAAGTCTAGATGAATAAGGATGTGATAAGCATCTAAAGTTTAGTGTTATCAGGCATCTTGAGAGAAGAGATAAGTTAAGTGACATGAATTAGGGTTATCACCACAAACAGGATTAGAGGTCTCTAACCTATAAAGATAAACAATCAAATAGCACAGGCGGTACCATGCGTCTTGGCATGGCTAACCTTTCTTTTTGGTTAACTCTAGCTTGTGTGTGGCTATCAACTTAGAACTTTTGTTCCCATTAGGGAAAAACAAACATTTGAAAATGTATAGGTGTGTGTTAATATGTCTTTTTTGGGGGGGGGGGGGGTATGTTTGAGGGCATTCAAAAACTAAAAAAAAAAAGTTAAGCAAGATGTGGCATAGGTGCAAATGGATATGACAAGAAATAACTACACAAGACGACAAACCTGCCGAACAGTATATACATAAGTTAATAGGTGTGTACTAGGCTAATGGCTCTGGAGCCTGTACAATCCTAGCCCAAAGAACTGCCCTGGCATCATCCCACCTGACGTTAGTTCCCAGTACCTCTATCAAGTTGAGCCATTGGAGTGTCCCCCAGGGTGAATTTTCTATTACCTATCAAGATTTCTCGATGGACAGCAAGGTGCTCTGCTTGACATGTATGGGAAGTCTATTCCAGAGCATGAGCAGTACCTCTATCAAGTTGAGCCACTGGAGTGTCCCCCAGGGTGAATTTTCTATTACCCATCAAGATTTCTCGATGGACAGCAAGGTGCTCTGCTTGACATGTATGGGAAGTCTATTCCAGGGCACGGGCAGTCTTTGGGTGAGGAACTTGTCCCTCCAGCATGTTCTGTCGATTGTGGTAATGAGGTTGAAATCTCTGCAGCATGTCGTGCAGAGGGATTGGGATTTCTTTAGATGTAGCATTTCTAACAGATGTGGGTCAGATATGTTTTAAGTCAAGCAGCGATAGGAGACAGAGAATAGCTGGAGTCTTTTCAGTCTGTCCATATAGGACGTCTGTTTAATGCCTAGGATCGAAGGACTTTCTGCCCACAGTTGCAATGTGACGGTCAGAGAGGTTGCCGTCAACCTTGCTTCCCCAGATTTCTCAACACTGTGTGTTCAGTGGGCCCCCCATCAATGTGGTAGTTAGTGGGAACAGAGTTTTTACCAAAGGGGATGACTTTGCAATTTTTGTCGTTAAGCTTAAGGCCATGGTTTTGACACCAGTCATTGGTCTCAGTGAGGCCTTTCTGTAGGATGTCTGCATCACTTGGGGAGTTAATGGCTCCTAGCTTACAGTCATCTGCGAACTTGGTCAGCCAGAGTCCCTTTGTGTTGGCCTAGACTTGACAAGTAGATGCCAAACAGGAGAGGACCCAGGACTGATCCCAGTGGGACTCCACTCGTGACTGGTCGGCAGTCTGACTTGGAGTTCGCTACTTTCACACTGTGTTCTGTGAGACAATTTGCAACCCACCTGTGTTCTGTGAGACAATTTGCAACCCACCTAGTGATACAGGGGTTGATGCCAAGTTTATCAATAATTCCCCGAGCGAGGAATGGTATCGAAGGCCTCGCCTTACCTTCATCCACAGCCCTGGTGACAGAGTCAGCCCTGGTGACTGACTCAAAGAAGTCAATCAGGCATGATCTCCCTTTCACAAAGCCAAACTGCGTGGGGTCCAGAGTTTGGCGATTTCTTATATCTTTGTTAATCAGGTCCATGATGCTGCATTCCATAGATTTACATCATAAGACTCGTCAGGCTAATGGGGTGATAAGTCCCTGGGTCTGCAGTTGTTCCCCCTTTATGGAGAGGGATGACTGTAGCAGTGCACCATTCAATAGGGACGAAACCTGAGGCGAGGCTGTGACTGAACAGGGCACACAGATGTGGTGCCAGTTCGCTTTGTAGTTCATGTAGAACACAGCTAGGGATATTATTGGGTACCATGGGAGCTGTATTCTAGGCCTTTGACAATGTAGCTTTAACCCTGGGCTGCAGTAATGCTGGTGCCTGGCATTCTTTTGGTATTGTGATTGGTCCTTTGGGGGGGGGGGGGTAATGTTGGCAATGAATCCGTCGGCCAGTATGTTGGCAATGTCTGTTGGTTCAGTATAGGAGGCCCCATTGTGCAGTAACTCAGAGCACATCGGAGTATTGCATTAACTGCAAGAGGAGCTCCAACAATGATGAGGAAAAATAATGGAAGATGCATAGTACTAAGGGGCTACTGGCAAGGGAGGAGGCTTACACTGGCGTGCATTTACATTCCACCCAAAACTGCTTAAAATTCTGGGAGAAAATCTTTCAGCAACTAATATTACTTATAGGTGAAGACTGGAATTTAATTTGCAACAGTGAAGATGTGTCTGGGGGGGGCATAGAAAGGAAAACATAAAGGAGGGTAGATTTTTGAAGAAATTTATGAAATTATTTGGCATGGACGATGTGAATTCAGTACGGGAGTCCTGAATGACTTTGTATCTTAATTCTCCAAGATACAAAAACTGGGCTAGGCTAGATATTTTGCAGGAACATTTGCATTTAATTGAAGGTGGTGCAGCGGTTAGCATTTTCATCTCACAAAGAGGTTCTTCGGTTCGATTCTCAGCTGGTATGCCTTCTGTGCAGAGTTTGCATGTCCTCCATGCTGTCACGTGGGTTTCCTCCCACATTCCAAAAACATACAGTAGGTGGACTGGACACTAAACTGGCCCTAGGTGACACTGTGTGCACGAGTGAATGGTGCCAATGAATTACCACAGCAGGGCTAGTCACCCGGTGTAAACCATGGCTCGAGACAATGGTCACTTTGGAAGTGCCACCACATGTGCAAAATGGAAAAAAAGTGGTGATGGATGGATGGATGAGGTAGACAAGGCTCAATTACTAACAGTTAGGATAGGAAGTGAGGAGATAAAAATGGATATGTGTAACTAATCTACAGACAAGTCCCTGGGAATAGGATTTTATTTCCTGTGAAAGTTTGGGAGCTAGGAGGGAAAAAACACGACCAAGATCTGGAAAGTTTTAACAGTATTTTAAGAGGAGAATTGATAGCATCCTGAAGGCGGCTATGGCAACTGTAATACCTAAAGAGGGTAAAGATCCATTGGATCCAGCTTCGTACAGGCCCATTTCAATGCTAAACCATTATTATAAAATGTTAGTCTATAGTGGCTAAAAGAATGGCAAAAAAGTGACAGCAAAATTGATAAGCATGGATCAGTGTGGTTTTGTTTTGGAGGGAAGGCAAACATTTGACAATATTAACAGAACACTGGGGATCCAGAAGGAAGCAGAATGTAACAAAATAATACCATTGTTACTGGTGAGTCTTGATGCACAGAAAGCATTTGACAGAGTAGACTGGGACTTCATGAACAGGGCAATGGAAGCATTTGCTCTCCCTGATAGAAGGTCGATTAGAAAGGACACTGTTGTGGCAACTAAAGATATCAGGTAACAGACTAAACAGAAGATAATACAAAACTTGAGAAACTGAAGCTTTGTTATATGGATACTAAGATACAAGCAATTAAAATGTTTTTGGTCCCTTTAGTCTTGTACACAGGTCAGGCATATTTTTATCAACCAGAGGAGAAGCTGTGGATAGCAATTGGAGTTGAAGGATTTTATCTGAGAATGGAAGACTGCCAAGGGTCAAGTGGGATAAGCCAATTCTTCCAATAGAAGGCAGACTAGATTACCCAATTTGAGGTGGTATTTTAGAGCAACACAAGACTCAAACGTAGCACAAGCAGAAAACTATAAAGTGGAAAGGAATGATTGAAATGGGGGGGGGGTGCTCAAGAAATATGGAAAGACTGGGATTTTGGATGCAGACCCATCAATTTCCTTTCACTAGAGAGTCTGCCTTGATCCTGCTCAACTTGCCTGACAGTTTTTGCTCCAACTAAACAAAGCCTGCAAAACTGCTACATCCAAGGTGATATGGAAGATCTGCACAGACTGCAATATATGGAACTCTCCTCTACCTTATACCACACAGTGATATGGTACAGTCTAAATCACTCAAAGGATGTCCAGGGGATCACAGATTGAGAAAATTTGAGTGCATTACTGCCAACATTTTTTTTTTAAGTATTTTGGGCTGCGTAATTGTGAGGTAATGTTCAGGGAAGAGTTAAGACAGGCACTGGGTGGCAGTGAAGAGTTACCGAATAGCTGGGTAACTACAGCAGAGCTAGTACGAGAGATGGCTAGAAAGGTGCTTGGTGTGACATCTGGAAAGAGGAGGAAGGACAAGGAGACCTGGTGATGGAATGAATAAGTACAGGAGAGTATACAGAGAAAGAGGTTGGTGAAGTGGGATTATCAAAGAGAAGAAGAAAGTAAAGTAGACAAGAGTATAAGGAGATGAGGTGCATGGCAGAGAGAGAGGTGGCCATGGTGTATGAAGAGTTGTACAAAAGGTTGGACACCAAGGAGGGAGAAAGGGACCTGTACCGATTGGCTAGACAGAGGGACCGAGCTAGTAAAGATGTGCAGCAGGTAAGGGTGATGAAGGATAATGAGGGAAACGTACTCACAAACAAGGAGTGTGTTAAGATTTGCACTGGGTGTGACGAGGATGGACAGGATTAGGAATAAGTATACTAGAGGGTCAGCCCAGGTTGGAAGGTTTGGAGACAAAGCCAGAGGCGCAAGATTACATTGGTTTGGACATGTGCTGAGGAGGAATGCAAAGTATATTGGGAAAAAGATGTTAAGGATGAAGCTGCCAGGTAACAGGAAAAAAAGAGGAAGGCCTAAGATAAGATTTATAGATGTGATGAGAGAGGACATACAGGTGTGGTTGGTGTGACAGAGCAAAATGCAGAGAACAGGAAGAAAATGGAAACAGTTGATTTGCTATGGCGACCCCTCACGGGAGCAGCCGAAAGAAGCATTTTGGGCTGCCTTATTCCAAAGACTATGCACTTAAACCCCAAAGACGCAGCACCCTCCCCCAGCAAACTCTGAGGCCTAATATGTATTTTTACAGTCTGGATAGAAGAATGAGAATCAGAGGCCAGAAATCCCAAAAAACTGAGAAATTCCTATGCAGAAGTGTTGGATTGAGTAAAGACTCTGTAATGGTTCTATTTTATCCTGTGGAAAAAAGCACTTAATGGATGTATCAAGGAGATACCCCTGGAATATTTTATTTTGTGGGATGGAATAAGTCAAGATTTTTGAAGATTTGCCTGGAAACCTTCTCTTATTTCAAGAAATTCCAAAGACTTTACCCCATTCACTTCAGTGCGTTTTTAATCGGTCACCTTGACAAGGTGAATCTTGGAAACCTTACGACCCAGCTTGGAAGAAATTAAAGTTTGGTTGTCTTCTCTGAAATTTTTAGCATGATCCAGGAAAAAAGCTGTTGTCTGTAAAAATCCAGCATGTAAATACTCCACACTCTTGGAATGATTCAGAGACCAGAAGATGAATGGTCTGGTTCATGGCAAGTTCTGAAATGTACTTGAGCACAAGAGAGGTTTCAAAAAGCACCCAAGTAACATTTGTCTGACCAAAGAATGGGTCTGCTAAAAGAAAAAAAAATCCCAAGAAACCTCTTCAAAGCACAAGTCAAAGCCTCAAAGTTTAGGTGCCAGGGTGGGGTGGGATCCTTAACATACCTCAAGAAAGATACCTTTAAAGGTTTTACAAACTGAGAAACTAAAGTTAGGGAAATAATTTTAGAAGCTGAAAAAAGTACTGCCAGGTGAACTTAAATGCTGGAATAACTGGTGCCAGAGTCAGTAGCAGTCTGCCATATGGATAAGTCACAGCCTGTAGAAATCCTCAGGAGCCTGCAACAGGACCACCACTTTATATCCAGAACACGGATATGAATACAGTCTTTTGGTTGAGTCCACATAGCTTGGACTGTTCTATCAAAAATACACCACCATGTCAGAAAGGCATCTAAAGGGAGTAGAATAGTCAATCCTGGGACATCTGTGATTCGCCAGTCTAGATACTGCCAGTAAACAAATAAAATACAGATATGTTTGTTAACTGCATCCACAATCTAAGACCACTCCAAGCTCAAGGTCCACTGTACCACTCATGTAGAAGCTTGCAGTGCGACTGTAAACAGTCTGTAAGCCTCAAATTGGTCTAAGCCCTCCTGTACCACTTATTCTACATTAGAGCTTTATGATCATAGTTCTCATCACTACCAATCCACTGAAGAGTTAGTTTCTCTTATCTAGATGTCAACCCATGTCTACAAAAGTCTGGGAAGGTTCCTGCTAGATTTTGAAAGACTGATGAAAATGCCAACAGACAGACAAAATAAAAGCAAAAAATAGTTCCTTGCTGAAATAAGGGACTTGTAGTATTGAAGACTCAACAGTTCAGGTGTGGGAAGATGCGGCTTCCTTTTAGCCTAACATGCACTTACCCAGAGGAAACTATGGCAAGATCAAATGACAGTGGCCAGAATCAATAGTGATTGGGATGCTTTGGCAATTGTGCCAGAAACAAGCTTCCTGAAGCTCTACGAGCACATACAACTCCCTTCCCTGTGCTTGTTGTGGCAGGGTTGACCCAGTTTTCCAAGTAATAGGAGACGCACATCCCTTTTAGACAAAGGTGGGCGTACAAGTATACATTTGTTAATAGCAGCCCAAGGAACTGTGGTGAGATGAAATGGCAGTGCTTGAAACTGATGAGATACCTTCAAGACACTGGCAAGTCTCAATGAGAAGTTTGCAGCACGTTGTCTCCTTGTACACACAAGTACTGCTTGCATCCTTATCAAACCATAACTGTCTTTTTACATAATTGTTTAGACCACTTCAGTTTTGACACTACTAAAAAAGAACCTAGGAGAGACTCTAGTGCCTGATCTGGCTTGGCCACACAGATAGAAATGAGAACAGCTTTGGCAGTGTTGAAAAAGGGATTGTATAGTCTTTAGGTATTATGATCCTCACTTGGTTGCCCAGTGTGAGCTAGCCACGACAAACTCCCAACTGCCTCCAGTGTGGAAAAAGTCACGCAAGCTCTTAAGGATACAGAGGTTGCTTCCCAGAGAAGGAACCTTAAATTAACAATTTTGCAGTGGGAAAGCAGCCATTAAAAGGGTCCCTCCTCAGCCATTGTTTCCTTCTGTCTGAAAAGGAGTCAAAGGAAGTCACTGAAATTTTTTTTTAAACCAGTGCCAGAGTGGTGCCAAAGCACTCTGTTCTAGTTCCTACAGAAGGACTGCTTAGGTGTGGGCTTTGAAACTGAAAGCAGAAAAAGCATTTTCCCTCCCTCCCAGTTAGAAGCTTTTCAATGACCTTGTACCTGAACAGAGGGGACCTGTAGTACGATGCACTGACAAATGGCACACAGCCAGTGTCACAATGCTATGCCACCAAAGAGTGAAAAGAAAAGGAGTCCATTTGAGGGCCTCTGCTTCAACAAGGTCTGTCCTCTGGCATCAGCAGAGAATTGCTTCCTCCTGTAATTCACATGGGCGCACATGAAATCGGTAGAATTATTAGCCCTGTTACTATTACTACTGAAAAGGTTTTTGTTATCTTTTCTGCCACATTATTCTGGTTTCTGCTTGCAAATCCACAGTTTCACACATTTTTTGAACAGCTGGTAATGGGTGATCCCATGTGACATACACTTATTCTCTATAAATGTTTTTTGGCTTCTTACTTCCAATGCTTTTCAGCTACTTCTGTGTCTGTGCAAATACTTTTTGTGGCCAGTCAAAGCAGAAAGTGCAGGCTGAAATATAGCTGTAACTTTACTCCACGATGTCATTGCAGTTTTCAATAATACTTTTTAGCCTTCCCTTCTGAAGTATTCCTTACTAAAAACTCTTGTTTGTTCATGTTTTATTGCAGACGCTTCATCCTATTCCAAAATAGATGTACTCCCTCCTGCTAAAGTTTCTTTACATCGTATTCCTGTCCTTGACAGTTACTTTCTTGGTGCTACTGCTTTCTTTTAAATGTTGCTTTTGCAGATTTATCAATGCCAACCATCATTTCTGTAGCTGAAAAGTTTTTAATTTATAGTTGCATTTTTAACTTAGTTGTACAAATTCAAGGCATCTCAAAAAGTGGGTGAGAAGCCTTTAAGATTAGGCCAGGATTACAATTTGGTTTCTTGACACAAGTCCGTTAGGTATTCTAGTTAAGCTCTCTACTTAAAACACTCAAACACACTACAAATAAAATAACTCAAAAGTATGGAGACTTTCACATTCAAAAGGTTAAACACTGCAGACACACATGAAGGGTTATAAACTGATCCAAAATGCCAGTGGTGGCACTACCTCACAAAAAGCCAAGCGTGTTACCACAGCCAAAATGCAAACCTAAAGTCAGACAGATAATTAAAAAAGGATAAACACTGATCATACATAGCAAACCATGTCATGTAACCAGACACTGCATTGCCAATGGATGCTACCAATAGTCACTGCATTCCTGAAAGTCAGACCATGCATTTTTCTTGCAAGAAGCATACTTTTATCATTTGGAGGGAAGTAGGTAGCTAGCTCATTTGCTAATTAAACACAGTTAGGGGTCTAGTGTTGAGTGGTAATATGCAGCTGCCATTATTTGATACACAAATCCTGATGGTAAACAGGTTTCAGGAATGGAAATGGTTAAAAAAGATGACTGCTGCATTCAGAGTTAGTGCTACTGTGAGCACTGCAGTGCTGGCTGGCAAAATAGGCAGGAAATGCCTTCCCTTCAGCCAGATACAAAAATACGCTACAAAACTAGTAGAAGGAACAGTAAACTAATTGGAATACATGTATGAATTTGCCATTTGAGCCTTGGAAGTTATCTTGCAGGAAACATTGTCAACTGACCATGCACATCACAGGACATTTTTACATCTGTACGCCACATTTTTATCCCACCACATACATTGACTAAAAAGCATCAACTTGTTATGACTACCCTGATAAAGTACAAATACCTGTCACCAGCTCATAACCCAAGGTTAGAACCATGCTCCAAGCAGTCAAGGATTTTCTGGGAAACCAGAAAAGATGAAGATATCACCAGAAGACCAGTCTCCTCCCTCTATTAAACTACACCCTCAAAAATACATGTGTAGTTACAGTACAACATGAGAGACTAGAAATAACTCTATATATACACACACACACACACACACACACACACACACACACACACACACACACACAAAGAGAAAGTATGAGTAACTGCTGTAACATGTAAGATTTTCACAAGCATTGTGGGCCTATACTGAAAACATTTAAGTTGCCAATAGCAGGTCTCAGAAGGTCTTTGGGACTGCAAGTTGCCCATCTACATGAATCTAACATCTAATTTTAGACTCTAGGCATGTGATTATCCCAAAAATGGATGATGGAGCGAAAACTAGAGCATTTGTAAGGCTCTCCTACACAGAATAGGAGAAGTGACCATGCTCAACACATGCTTAGGCCAAGTACTCCAACAAGCAGGACATGCAGCAGCAAACAAACACTTGTAAATTAAAAGCATTCAAGTTTTCGAAAAAGAAAAAACAACCACTTACATCAACAGACAAACTGAAAAACATTTGCGTTTTCATTAAGCTTTACATAATACAAGCCTGGCTACAGCACAATTTAATTTTCATCACCTTGGAGTGCCTTCAGTGTGTGTGTGTGTGTGGGGGGGGGGGGGGGGGGCATCCTACTGCAGTCTTGTTTTCTTGGAAAGCTATTTCTTGCCATAAAGCTTTGGAAAGTCACAGCTGATTAAACCAATTCACCAGTTTTTGGGTTAAAATACAATTCTGTACACTTTGAATGGAATCTGTGAGAAATGTTAAGTTTGGAGAATCCTTTGCGTCACTGACTGATATGGAGTAACCAGCACAATTATGCTACAAAATAAGGAGAAAAAAATTTTGTTAAACACCCCTCCCTCCCCCCAAGAGAGATACATTGAACCCAGTTTCCTGGCTGTCACACAAATATAAACTAGGATTAAGGGCCAAAACTTGAAAAGTCATAGCGGACTCAAAAATTTACAGTACTTCAGGCACCTCAGAAATACAACTAAGAACAGCATAAAAATGGAGGGAAAAGTCACCACTGTAGCATGCAGGAGACTTACCAAAACAATCTTTTGGGCATCCATCACCTGAAGATCTCCCAGCAAAACTAACTAAAGTATCCAAGTCACTATACAAGCCATAACCTCTGTACTAAAATCCAACACTGTGTCCAAATCACAAGCTTTACCAGACATCACACTCCCACTCATACTCTCTAAAAGCTACATCTACCCTATTTTAAAACTCCCCATATTGAAACACATGACAATGTCTGCAGTTTTCCACAAGAATAACTGCATGAATATAGCTGCCAAGGGCCCTGCCTACTCAATCAATCATAGCGAACAGACAGACCACAACACAGAAAGAGGTACACAAGATCCATTTCACAAAGGTGGCGCACCTCACAACTATGCTAACTTCAGGCCAATCTCCACCTGTATAAAAAATTCTTGGAAAAAAAATGCACATGCACTCAATTATCTATCTGCGTGTAGATAACGTTCTTTCATCAACACACTACAGCTTTTCACCCAACCATAGTACCACCATAGCCTTACAAAAATTTACCAACAATAAAAACTGAAATTCCAGCAGTCCAGTTTCTACACTCAAAAGCATTCGACAGTCTCCCATCATCTATACTATAAAAGTGGTCTTCTCTAGGCCCCTCTTTATGCAGCTATTGAGCCAGGTGAGAGACATTACCAGACAAACACCAAGTTGTCAAATGTCAACTTGAGTATTCTTATCAGTCATAGCTGGTGTACCACAGGGGTCCATACTGGGAACACTCTGTTAAATGTGCTCAAAAAATTGCCTACACCCCAGTAGCTAAACACACTACTCTAATTCAATATGTGGGTGATATTACATTAAGCTCCTCCACCCCTACTGTTCACAGATAAGAACTGACTAAAGAATCCTGTGTAGTCTAGACAGGTTTTAGTGGATACTCTACTACTGGGAAAAAAGGCCCATCACTAACAGTATACCCCCAGAGCTTCAATCATTAGCCCACTCGTTTGGAATTAACTTCTCAGTGCGCAAAGCAAATGAGAAGGGTTTATGGCTGACCAGTAGTGCTGAGGTCTTGAAACTTGGCAACATCCACACACTCCCTAAAGGGCACTAAAATTCTCCAAGATGTCCTTTCCCAAATAAATAGTTGGTGTCAATCATGAACTAAAATTATATATTTCTTGGCATTTAACAGTGTCAGTTGGCAAACATTACTTCCCTTGGGATCTAGGAACCTATATTCAACTGTTCTTTGATGATCATGTAGCCACTATAGTAAGAATTTTTTTTCAGCTGTACAGCTTACATATAAAGTTATGGAGTCCAGCTCCAAGGATGCAATTGTTCCTATGTACTTTGCCCTCAAGGCCAATCACTGAATATAGCGCACCGTTCAGTATGTACCAGTGCACACAAATGAAGCATCCACAGCATTCTCTCATTTAAACCCATCAAGAACCTAAATTACAAAAAAACTATGCAGACTATGTCAAATCCTTGTCCCTCTTCTTGCAATCATACAGGTTACCGAGACTCAACCTCTGCCTCCCATATACAGCCTCAAGTCAATTCTATCCAGTCAGCCTATAATACATTCACAATTCAGTGGCAGCATGAACACCTGCTCAGAGGATCAGAAATAGAACATATGCATCACAGAATACCTTCTATGGAACAGTTCTCCACTCCACATAAGCAAAGTACTTCTCTTAATCTAATCAAATTAAAATATGAAGATTTATGGGAAACTGCATACTCACCCCCAGTTCAGCACCCATGTCACATTTCCTTGTTCTGTCCCCCTCCAGGTTACATGTACGCAAAATATAATGGCTAAAAAACTACGGGAAAGCAAACCAATGCTTCTTAAGAGCTTCATATCAATGGCCAACTAACTACCTATGAACCTACAAGAAACAGAGTGAACAAAAGACTCCACAATGCAAGATCAGGGTCAAAAATATTTAAAGGACCCAATGTAGAGGAGCCAAGTTCTAGGCTTTTAAGGGGGTATGATGATCACTCTGGCACCAAGACTGGCTTTGAATGAACCTGGTCATGGACAAGAAAGGGGCCAAATAATTACTCTGGCCTGGAAAAGCTTGACTTCAGGAATAAACTGAGTCAGAGAAAAAAGGTGGAACCATACAGGAAGCACACTGGCTGGGAATGTGAAACCCACCACTGGCTTGACCTCAGGAAATTCAAGATGATGGGAGCTGGATGCACACCAACATACCTCAAAGATGAGACACCTTTCAAGAAGACATTAATGTGGCCACTTGAGCAGCTTTAAACGAGGCTTTAAAGCCCACTGCCACACCATGACAGCCCCTTGTAAAGTATTTGAGAGTTCATTTTACTTTGCTTACAGGCAACACCACAGCCACGCTGTCCGACCGAATGGAGAGATCACTCTTAGGAAGCAAGCCCTCAAAGGCAAACCACATTTTTCAGGTACTCAAACTTCCAAGCCAAATAGTAGAGGTCCTTTCAAAAAAGGATACAGTGTCTTCGTCTTAAGCAAAGACGAGTAAGCAGAGCCAGGATGTGCCAGTGCATTGTGATGCTGGCTACTACTACTCTAGCAGCTCCTTCCACCATAGCGCGTCCCAGTGACAAGACTGCTAAAAATGTGGGCAGGAGTTGTTGAATCCATTGTCTCCTTCAGTGAAACATCTAGTAATTCTGCCACAGGTCGTACATATCACCGACAAGTAAGCATTTGGTGGGGCTTCACAAGTTTGTCGAAAAGTTTAGCTTCTCTGAGACTGAAGCAAAGGATCTCTGTACAGATCGCACCTCGTTTGGGAGTCCCTGCACAAACTGTATATTCTTGTAGAACAGAACACTCATTTTGCCGTCTTATGATGGGCAACTACGTTGGAGTTTTCCCATGGAACGGCAGTGTCAGCATTATGTCAAACAAAAGAATGATTTGGATTTTTTTTGGGGGGGGGGGTACTCTTCTACACTGTGGAGACCAGACCATCCTCAACTGTACAATTTCTGTCTGACCCCTCTTCAAGGTCAGAAGTAATCCAATACAAGTAGATTTGCCTTGGCAGAGGAACTTTTTGGTCTCTTGTGGAGGTTCAGAATTAAACTACTCCAATACTTTTTTTTTTTTTTTTTTTTTATTAGCTTCAGTGGGGGTGAAATATGACAAAAGCTAGAAGCCAAGTTAAATGGGTAGATTTTGCACATAATGAATAACAGTGCTTGCTGAATGGGGCAGGCAGAAAAGTAGCAGCAATAGAAGCCAGACAAAACAGTTGTGCAAGTTACAAGCACAATTCAAAGTGAAGCCAGACACTACATAATTTAAGCCAAGAATTTCTACCCCACACTAGCTAGAGACAAGAGTGGAGGTCTTGAAATGGCAAGCATCCAACACAATGTCCCCAGCCAACATATCACAATCTAGGGTTGGGGTCACCACGGAAATCTTACAGATTATAAAGTTGACGGACTTCAGACAGCAAACGATACGCACACAAAAGCAGAGTATGGACGGATACTAAAACTTAATGACCAATGTGATTTTTAATATACATGCCAATACTATAATAGTAACTTTAATGCCCAATACAAGACAAACATCCCACTAAATGTTCTTGAGGGAGTGTGCAGTTTCAGAAGGAACAGGAATTCTGTAAACCTCTTTCCTGATGGCAAGAAAGAAGAGAAGGAAATCAGAGCAGCGCCACAGGCTTAGAAAGACCAATTCTACATCTGAAGAGCTTAAACAGCCAGAAAAGGTTACAACTTAAAATGGCCTATGTCTGGTAGTATTGCTTAATCTTAGGAAAATTCTATAGTCATTAAATGTTAACTGATGTCATGTTAATGTGCCCATCAGCACGCACATTTAGTAGAAAAGTGTGGATAAGCAGAGTGAAGTGGGGCTAGATCCAACCACATACCCAGAGAAGGAAGAAAAAAAAAAACACACACTAAAAAGATAGTGATCAACATAGGAAAGGGAGAGGCAAAACAGCAAGTAAAGGCACTAAAAGTCCATGTCAGCAAAAAACAGTGAAGAAACTCCATGGACCACTGGGCTATAGTAAAACATAGAAATCTTTTAATGCAAGCGCTTTCAGGGTACACCCTTCAGATATATAAAAATAAATAAATAATCAGTGAGCCAATAAGCAACTAGATCTAATCATCCAAGTAATAGATCTACACTTATTAACTGGTTAACGGTACCACTCTATCAGCACCTAGGATTATAAGCCATTGTACCGCACAGTATTCAGTCTGACAAATATCGTCCCCTCCAGGATTCATTTATTTATTTTAAGTTTGATGACCAGGGAAGTCCACTGGGCCATAGAGAGCCCATTTTCAGTGAAGGCCCAGGGAGAAAAGCACCAATTATTGCAAGTTACAAGAAAGCAATAAGGATTTGTACAGAACAATTAAACATCTGCAGAAGAATACATCATATAATAGGCACTTAGTGAGTTAACATTATGTTATTATTTACAAAAAAGACATTTATATAATATTATACTATATTATTATGTATATTATTATATTTAATAACCAATTGTAAAACCATAAAGGTAAAATGGTGTCCTGGGTATACTTTGATGTGTTGAACGAGAGCATGATTCAGTTGTATAGCTGACAGTTGTTTCAAGATTCTATCCTTCATTCTATGTAGGGAAGATAGAATGAAGCGCAGCATATGCATCTAGTTAAATTCACAACATTCACCGAGTTACAGTTTGCTAATAACTTAGGTTTAAATACAGTTATCAATAGGGTATACAAATTCTTGGATTTTGGATATAAAAACTCCAGCTTTACTCCGTAGCATATCACCTACTCCGAGGTGATCTCTGCCTAACATATAAAGCCTATGTCAAACCCAGAGCTGTTGGACATGCTACAGCTAAAGAAATCCCAATCCCTCAGAGCTACACGTTCTAGGGACCTAAACCTTGTCACCACAATAAACAGGACACACAGGAGGGATAGATTTCTGTCCCAGAGACTTCCTATACTCTGGAACAAGCTACCCATCTATGTCAAGCAAAGTTCTTCATTAGCACTCAAGAAAAATCTTGATGAGTGGATGGAAAATAGGAAATACACCCCAGGGATCACGTCTGTGTCTCTGCTGGACAGTGGCACAGGAAAATAACTTTCTTGGGTGGCGTAAGCTATGGAACCTTGCTGGCTAGGCTTACGTAGGCCCTTGGGCCGATAGCCTAGTACCTACCTATGAACCTATAAATGGACACGCTTTACAGCGCTGACAGGAATATGTACCCATTTTGCCTGCTCGAAGCTTCAATTACCTTTTTCCTTGTCACACAGCATCTGTTCAAGATTATTATTTCTCAAAAAAAAAAAAAGAAAAAAGGGGCTGCTCCCATTTCCTTTTAGGTGTCATCTGTTTATAAAATCTTCCAATTACCCCATATTACATCACATACCCTCAATGTCTTTACTATATTTAAAATGTACAGATTCAGTCTACTTCTAGGCTGAACCCATCTTACTAAACTAGCTGCCCTACATTCCACCCCTTTTTTTAGAAAGCCATAGTGCTGCCACTGTCTCTCTGTTTTGTAGAGTATTGGAAACATACTTCACTTCTTTAATACGGTACCCCATCTCAGTAAACCTGGGATTAGAGCATGCTTTTTGATTTTTTTTTTTTATCAGGTAGGAATTTTAATACTCCATTAATCTTGGTTACTTTGAACGTGAAGAACTGGTTTACAATTATTCCGAATAAGGAAGGAAGAACATATGTGGTGGACAAGTGAACCGGGGGAGAGGGGGGGACAGACTACCTGCTCAGAGTTTGTGTTGGACAATCCTAACATTAGCAGTGCAAGTCCTAGATTACTTGAGTTTGCCACCTTAAAATCATTTTGGTACATAATTAGGATTGGATGCATCATTTCTTAGTTGTTAGGTGAAACTACATATTAAAAAAAATAAAATAAGAGGACAAGCTACTCATGTCCCACCAGTCTCAATGGACTTCAGATACTTAGGGCATCCTCTACTCAAATATTTCCAGTACTACCCACTTCTTGCAGCTTTCACACACACGTACATATATGGGTAGGATAGTGAAAGATAAAGGACTTCAATAATTGTCTAAATTTTTGGCGTCATTTGAAAGGGATCCAATATTTGTCAGCCTTAGAGGATATGAAAGAAAGGCCATGCTGCTTCTCCAGGATTGTCCCGCATCTGTCCCCAAACACATTGTTCATTCCCATATTTGTTTACTGGGAATACCAACCTGAAAACTACCAACATAACACAACAAAGGGAATATGAAGATGTTACTGATCAATGCTAGGAGGCTAAACAACAAACTCCACTCCCTATAAGCCCTCCTCACCCTAGAGAATTGCAGACATTCGGAGCCATGGTTTTAAATGGTGGCGAACACGCAGGGCTGTGTAGGGCAACACCACCTTCCACTGTGCAAGGGGGGCTGCAAAAGTCTTCATTTGCATCCAGAAGAGATTCTCAAAGGCTGATACAGCAGCATAATGCACTGCAGTTTAATACCCAGATGACAACCAGACATCCTGTGCTACACATTACCTATAGAACTTGCTCTCTAACCCAGTAAAGCCACA
Source organism: Protopterus annectens (assembly GCF_019279795.1). NCBI lineage: Eukaryota > Metazoa > Chordata > Ceratodontiformes > Protopteridae > Protopterus > Protopterus annectens. The sequence goes on from NC_056743.1 coordinate 21,075,995, forward strand.
TCACCTACTTACAGGTACTGGAATCACTCTATACTAAACCTAATTTCCATTTTCCTATGTGATCTAAACTATCCAACTATAAACTGGAAAACCTATACCACCATTACTGCATAAGCCCAGAGACTCATGGACTTAGCAAAACACACATGCCCGGGAAAAAAATGAACCTGATTACTCACTAGGGTGAACATCGGGGACATTGTCCTTACTAATATGGGTACATCTTGTACCATCCTTTGTACATCTTTGCCACTTAAAGCAATCTCATTAAAAATAAAAATTGTAACCACAGCCCCTTCCACCAAAGGTACCTTTATAAAGTTTCGCCAAGGTAAGGTACCTACTCTAAGGTGATGCAATGGCAAGCATTGAATCCCTAACAAACCCAGGTAACTCTGCTGAATAGGCAGAAGTGTACACCACCACACTATACCAACATGTGAAACAGTTGCAGCTGTGCCCTGTAGGAACAAACAGGTCAACCCCCAGAAACAAGCCATAATGTTAAGCATTACAGTAAAAGGAAGATTATTTTCACCTAGAGAGTAATTCCCAATACAACAAAGTCCTCATCTTTGTAATAAGCAACTCTGGAGCTTAAAATCCACCAAAGTCAAGTTTTGAGTCAAAAATAGTCACCCAAGCCAAACAAGGCCTTTCACAGTCATGTTCAAAAACTCAGAAGCACAATGCAGCACTAAGCTGAGCCAACTGCAAACAATGTCACTTGTATACAGAGACTGAATGGGCAATAAATTTAGTTCCAAAACTGTAGCCCTAGTCTTCCACCCCTCCATCTACTCCACAAAATACACCTGAAAACAACTCGCCTCTAGCTATCACACAAGAACTAGTCCTGAAAACAGTATCAAAAGCTAAAAATACTGAATCAATGGGTCTTGGCAATACATCCCCAAGATGCATCTTAAATAGAATGAAGCACAATTTAGCCCCACCACCCCCCAAAAAATGTACACAGCCGCAGCTTCACACAGGTTGAGTATCAAGTGATTGGTGAGCTAGTCAATACCCTGGATAAAGAAGGGCCTTTCGTAGACCCCCGTCTCGCCAGCCTCACATCAAATCCATGGAAAGACTTTGCATGAAAGACATCAATGACAACACACACAAGACTTAACTCAGTCTGGATTAGTCAAGGGCAGCTCATGCCTACTCAACCTGGCAGACCTCTCTAAAAAGACCAACAAAGCAACGGATGAAGGTAAAATGGTACACACCTAAACATGGCAAAGGCTTTTGCCACAGTCCTCCAGTCTAGCACAGTAGAGAAGCTAAATAGACATCTACATTACCCTCTGGCATGCCAACTGACTCACAGATAGGAAGGTAGGAAATCAAAATAGGGAAAGTTACCTCCAGAGACCAGCAGAGTCTCCTGGGTTCAGTGTTGCAACCTCTGCAGTTTGGCACCGATTTCTCAGAGATAAAAAAAACGAAAAGGCTCTGACTGACTTAAGTTTGGGGAGGACTGCAAGCAATCCTCCAGGAAGTTTTGTCTCCCTCTCACACACACACACACACACACACACACACACACACACACACACACACACACACACACACACACCTGGTGCCAGAAAAATGGACCGAAAATAAATGGGGGGGGGATCATTATAATCTTTGGGAAGTAATCTACCCTGGGAAACTACCACACTAACAATGCACCCTTGAGAGTTGACCCAGTAATGCAGGATTTGGGAACTTGTGGACAGTGCCCTAACTTGACATGTGTTCAGTGCTATAAGAGTCCTTCCACGTTGTGTAGTTGATAAACATAGGGATTGCATTCAGATCTAGAAAGGTCATTGTCCTCCTTTACATGGCCCTCAGTAGGCCATTATATAGAACTCCCCATTTAGCATAATCTGTCCAGACACACACCACCTGGAATGGTGAGGAATATCTTACTAAAAGAATACAGAGCCTAAACAAGAAGACCTATATGGACTGCCTCAAAGCCTCGTCATTATACCCTCTATCCTACAGACTGCAAAAAAAAAAAAAAAATTTGGATTTGCGTTAGGCAAACAAGGCATCCCTCCAACCCATTACTGATGAATTTACTGCAAATCAAGTCAAATGGAATGAGAAATACATCGTCTAGCTATCTAAACTTCTACCACGTCAACAGAACAGTTTGAAGGGACAGATATTTCCCAGTGGATACCGCTGCTATAGAACAGACTCCCCATCCACTTAAAACAAAGTTCATCTCTGTCCATTTTTAAAGTGCAACATAGATCAATGAACAGGAAACAGAAGTTCTACTCTAGGACTCCCCCACCTTACTACTAATGGAAAGATGCAGCTCCTAAATGCTTTATCCCATTTGTGTGCTCCCTCAAATTAATAGATGGCATGATTATTCCAGTATTTTCATTAGGGACATCTACTACAGGATAGTTAAAACCAATCTATAATCAAATGGAATAGGTTATTTTGAGCACAAAAAGGCAAATTGGCTAGGCTTAAAACGGCCCACATGGGCAGCTAAGCTAGCCTAATATATACATAACAGGTTCATAGCAAAGTACTTAAATATCACAAGATATCCAAAATATCTCATTACTGTATAGTTAATGTGAACTCTGTTTGCTAGCACATTTCAATTAAAACTTCAAAAAGTACTCTATGTACATCAAAACAAAAAGCACCTGCCCACCAGGCTAACTGTAATAAAACAATTTATTAAAGCGCTTTCGGGTAAATCCCTTCAGACAACCAACATAATATCAAAACTCACATTTAAAAGAAACACCCAATGAATTTTCAGTATTGAACTCTCTGCCTCTTTAGGGCAGGTTTGAGAAGTAAAATTCCATTCAAACCAGGGGCTCTTGTCCACCCTTAACTCGATAATCCATTTTGTTTCATTAAATTCAAAATGTCACCGTCCCTGGTATTCAACCTCAACTTGCAACACCATAAAATCAAATGTGTGCCTCACATCACTCATGACATGTTGACAAAGTATTATGGACATTGCCCAAGCGTATTGTTGATAAATTCTTTAAAATCCTCACTTTAAAATCCTTTCCTTTAAATCGACCGTTTGTCTTGCCTACATAAAATCAACAGTATCCCCTGCACCGAGCTAAATATGACATTCGTAGATAGACAGTCAGCATATTGGGCAAGGGAGTATCTTATTAGTACTGGGATGAATAAATAAATGTCTCATGATGCAAGTACATGCCTTGCAGTGCCTGCACGGAAAGGTGCCCAATCGTTGCGAAGGAACTATCATGGGAAACTTCCTAATTGTGCTTTGATCTCTACAAAGAGAATCTTTCAGATTATTATTACACTTGAAACTAAAGGAAGGTTTCACATGCACTATATTCTTAAGTTTCTTATCAGTTAAAGTTTTCCAATTATTCTGTAGGATGTCACATACACTCCCCTATGATGTTGCTGTACCTTAAAACAACACGTGGCAAATCTGCCTGTGTGCCCCTGTTGTTGGGAACCTGTTGTGCCAATGTAACATCCGAGAACCAAGGTTTTGCTCCAGTTTCTTACTTGCCTCAACAGCTTGCCGAGTAACTTTGCGTTTTGTGCATGCCTACATATAGTAGTTTACCCGAAATTGCTAGCATGCTAACAGATTAACCTTGACACCAGTTTCTTGTACATGCTGCTGATTTTTTTTACATCACCAGAGAATGAACTTATGCAGTTGGTTGAGAAACCCAGGGTGATCTAGAAATTCCATTCAGTGGAGAGCAGTATTTTGCCAAACGATCTATTCTGTGCTGTTGCTGCATATGATTTGAAATTACAACAAACCAAAACCAAGAAGCTAATGAGTGATTACAGGGATTTTTTGCATGGCAATGTTTTTACCTGGCCACAGGAGAAAGATTCACAAGTCACTAATGCTGGACTTGTAAAAGCAAACAGTGTCTTACTTCGCCTCAAACAGAAATGAACAGAGAAATGGGACAGCCCCTGAGGATACATCATCTGGATGTAGCAAGAACCAAACTGCTGTGTCCACTACACAAAGCACATTCAATGAGAGTCTGAAATTTATGAACTTTGAAGCACCGGGTTTATCCAAAGTGACCGACTGCTGCGACCAATTTACAGGGCCTTGGAGCTAGACCGAAAGTTCCTCAATCCTTCTAATTCCTCTTTTCCGAAACTCCCAGTTGCAGTAAAAAAAAGAAATAAAGAGTTGAAAAGGACAGTTCACAACACAGGATCGTGAAGAGATGGAAAATATAGTTTTGACCACTAATGGTGACTATAATGACGATACAGCTAATGTTTATGTTTTTATCATGTTATTTAAAATCTGCAGCCGCTCTGCAGTTTAACCCAAGGGTTTAACTTTCATTCCCAGTGTGGGTTCAAATTTTAGTGAAGTCATGCTCGATTTACATATGTTTGGTGGTAGTAATAATGTGGCTAGACAAAATGAACTAAGGCAACCCAGTGTCTTTATTCCACCATCCAACTCAACAGTTGAAACTAACTTGTGAAGAGGAAATGGTGACACACTTAGCATCTAAAGAGTGGCATGTTTACCACAACCCGACATCAGGTCAAAGGTGGGCCCTGAAATAGTTAATGTAAGACACCATTATAATTAAACCCGCCGACCAGGGGAGCAGTGGTGGTAATGGACCACCAATCTTACCATAACAAAGTTATGGACATGCTTTGCGATGATACAACTTACAGAAAGCTCTCTCCATTAGAGGTCAGGATGCTGGGTGGTAATGTGAAATGGGGGTTGATGCTGCATAAATATAACCGTTTGTACTGATGGAACATCCTGTAGTTCCTGTATTTAAAAGGATTTCCTAAAATACATAAAGATGTTTTGGACCCACCTCTTAGACCTACAGTGTTGGGCAGAGGATGGGTTACAGAAAATGCTTCAACATAGGTAGAATCAAGGATTCAAGTTAGTGACACCTTCTGTTCCTAGGGTCTTGAAAGATGCAGAGTACTTTACCTCTTTGCATGCACACAGATGGCTTAAATATGAGGATTATTTGTTACTTTGGATATAAATAACATTCAGTGTTACTTCTGGAGAGTATGGATCGACTGCCAGAGTCTTTTTTGAGGTGCAATGGAACGTTGGATACCAATATTAGGAGAACTATAGGTATCCTGCTTCGGTTTATACGGAAAAACATCATCTTTCTATATTCAGATTGTCACTATCAACACGATGTGGTCATTGCGATGGAGACGCCGTGTGCAAACTCATACACAAACCTGGTCTTAGCACACTGGGAAAATTAGGTGATTTTTGAGCATGCACACATGTGGAAGACATGCTTGGGTTATTATGTAAGCTTTGTAGATGGTGTGTTCATATTGTGGAAAGGTACACAGGATAAACTACATTCATTTATCACTTAAAAAAATTGAGTACAATGCCCCATTCGGAATGTATCCGACCCAACACTTGCAGCAGCTGGAGAGGCCACAAAAGTTCCTCACCAAAAGGATAAAGGGTCTCAAACATCTGTCCTATGCTGCCCGACTGAAAGAACTCCAGCTCTATTCAGTCGCTTACCGCTTGCTCAGAGGTGACCTTTGCCTAACATACAAGGCCATGTCAAACCCAGATTTGATGAATATGCTTCACCTCAAAAAATCTAGATCCGTCAGAGCCACAAGGGCGGGAGACTTAAACCTCGACACGGCTATTAATAGGACATGCTGGAGGGATAGATTCATCACCCAAAGACTCCCTATGCTGTGGAATAAAATCCCGGTATATGTGAGGCAGAGCACCTCGCTGGCCTTGTTCAAGAGAAATCATGACCAATGGATGGGAGATCGCAGATATACCCCAGGGATTACCTCAGTGTCACTGCTCGACAGAGGCACAGCAAAATAATGGGTATAGTTCCCCATACTAAAGGGGTGGCGTAAGCCACAAAACTATGGGCTAGGCTTGTAAATGCCCTCGGGCAGATAGCCTAGTATGAACCTATGAACCTATTGTAGATTCTAGGTAAGATTTACCATGTCTTGCTCAGACAGTGAAATTGATTTAGATGTAAGATTAAGAAAAAGGATGCAAAGGTACCATTCAAACTACCATGGACAAGGAACAATTGCTGGAAAAATACTTGGCTTCTGGTAGTGTGCACCCTAGGCATCTATTTAAGAATGTTGTAAAGAAACAGGCCTACAAGGTATCCAGACTTTGCGATGAAGAACAATTTAATATGGAATCTGACCGTTTGGTCACTAATTCTGGTAACAGAGGCTACAACCAGAAAGTTATTCAGCAAGCTGTTGAGGCAAGTAGAAGGGATAGGCCAACGAGGGCGAAACCTTGGTTCTCGGATGCAACACTGGCACAACAGGTTCCCAAGCAAGAGAGACAGGCAGATTTTGTCACATGTGATTTTAAGGTGCAGCAACAACATAGCAGGTGTAGGTGACATACAGAATAACAGAAAATTTTGTTAACTGATGAGAAACGAGATGCAGTGCATGTGAAACCTTCCTTTTGTTTCAAACACAGTAATAATCTGAAAGATTGACTTTGTAGAGAAAGCATGATTATGAAGTTTCCCCATGACAGTTCCTTCATGATGATTAGGCACCCTTCCGTGTAGGGACTGCAAGGCATGTCCTTACACCATGAGAACTTATTCATCCCAATACTAATAAGATACTCCCTCGCCCAATATGCTGACTGTCAAACTACGAATGTCATATATTTAGCTCAGTGCAGAGGATGGTGTTAGTTTTATGTAGGCAAGACAAATGGTCGATTAAAGTAGAGGATTTTTAAAGCATTTATCAGCAATACACTTGGGCAATGTCCATAATGCTTTATGTCAACATGAGTAATGTGAGGCACACATTTGATTTTATGGCGTTTACAAGTTGTGAGGTTGAATACCAGAAGTGGCGACATTGTGAATTTAACTGAATTCAATGAAACAAAGCGGATGGAGTGAAGAGTGGACACAGCCCCTGGTTTGAATGGAATTACACCTCTCAAACCCACCCTAAAGAGGTGTAAGAAGTTAAATATTGAAAATTCATTGGCCGTTTTTAAATGTGAGTTTTGATATTATGTTAGTTGTCTGATGAAGGAATTTACGTGAAAGCGCTTGTCTGTCATTTTGTTATTTTAATAAATTATTTTATTACACTATTTTACCAGCCTGGTGATCCAGTGTTTTTTGTTTGGATACTTTCTGTGGTTTGGCTAGCTGGACAGTTTGTGAAGAAGATCTCGTGTATATTTGTGTCTCATTAACCATTTTTCTTAAATCATACATGCTGAAGTGAAATACACTGCATGTACTAACTTTATTGTATACTGATAATACTTGAACTTTCAACACAAGAAATCTGGACAAAAACAGAAATAACTGGGGAACAGCCCAAAAATAAAGGCAGATTTTTAAATAGCGTCCTTAAAAAGTTGCTATAACAGTATGTTTTGTGTTAGCATGCATTTTCTGAAGGATATCAAGTCTATATCTCAAATGTCTCATTTAGTGGCTTCACTCAGCAATTTGCCAGAAATTCACAAATGTTATAAGGAACAGACCAAAAATCTGGACATTCTGCAAAGTCAGTACACTTGAGACATGGTACTGATGTTTCTGGAATTTTTTCTTCCAAGAGATTCCACAGAAACTGGTACTACTGGAAAGTTGAGCACTTCCTTTTAACTGCATCTGCACAACTACACACAACACTTAACTGAACTAAATACAAAACTGCACTTACACATGCTCATTACAAAAGAAAACCCCCATTTCCTGTGAAGTACCACATTGATGGTAGTCCAGAAAACCCCAGTTCCCATGAAGTACCACATTGATTGTAGTCCAATGAACACAGGTGTTATAAGAGACCTAGGAACACACAGGTTGACAGCAACCTCTCTGACCACCACACTGCCACTGTGGTCAGAAAGTTCTTCTATGTAGTGCATCTCATTACTAAGGGGTTTGCATTCAGGAAGAAAGAGAGGTCATTGGCCTAATGAGGGAAGAGTGGAAGGAGACGGAGTACAATGCCCCATTTGGCATGTTCCTCACTAGACACCTGCAACAACTGGAGAGGCCGCAAAAGTACCTCACAGAGAAGATCCTAGGCCTTAAACACTTGTCCTATATGGACAGACTCAAAAAACTCCAACTATTATCTGTCCCATATCGCCTACTTAGAGGCGATCTCGGCTTGACTTATCTGACACAGCTCTGTTAGAAATGCTACATCTAAAGAAATCCCAATCCCTCCACACCTTCCAGAGACCTCAACCTCATTACCACAATCAACAGAACGTGCTGGAGGGACAGGTCCATAACCCAGAAACTGCCCATGCTATGGAATAGACTTCCCATACATATCAGAGCACCTCAATGACCCTCTTCAAACGAAATCTTGATGAGTGGATGGGAAATAGAAAATTCACCCCTGGGATCACTTCAGGGGCTCTAATCGACAGAGGCACTTGAAATTAAGGTAGAGTGGCATGATGCCAGGGTAATCTTATGGGCTAGGCTTGTAAAGGCTCCAAGGCCATTAGTCTAGTACACACCGATGAACTTGTGTTTACTACAAATACACAAATTAAAATTATTTCTCAGTTAAGTCAATTGTACACATCATTTTATAATTATAAGATGATCACTTCCACTTTTGAAAAACTAAAGTCTAAAAAAAAATAAAATAAACAAAATTTCCTAAACCATTTTTACACGTTTATGAGGGAAAACGAATACAGACTAGGAAAACTCCAATACTCTACTTTAATACATACTGATGCACACACAAAACCTATAAATCAAATTGTCAAAGAGGCCTCCACCCAATGTGCTAATTGAACGACTTAAAATTAAATAAACATTACGTCCTCAAAAATATGCCGGCAGAGCATGTAACCCAAGTCAGACATACCACCGTACAAAGTCTGGAGGGAACATTACAAACACTGCTACAACCCTAGTCCTGTACTGGTCGCACTTTCAAGTTACAAAGTTCCCTGTACTGCAGTCAACAGTATTCATACCTACAGCACCTCCTACTCCAATTAACTGTGTCTAGTACATAGTAGTCATAGATCCTCCACACTTAAATTCGTTACCAAGTAACAAAACAACACTTTTAACAAATACCTATCACTATAACACAATAGACTAGATAGCAACCCAAACCACCTTACGTATTTAACTCAATCATTACTAAAACACAATTCAAACTGAAAAGGGCTCGCAAACCAATGGCACAAGCTAAATAAGTCTATTCCAAACAAATTTAATAAGGGTTCACAAGTGCCTTATGCATCACAGCGCCTAGGTCACTTCTAAGGGGTAGTGTCATTATCGCACAATTGGCAGACAGGGCAACATACAGGGGGATTTCAAACTGAAACAGTCATCTTACCTGCTCGGCCTGTAATATATACTACTATCCGCGCACGATCACAGTCTCCCGCGCGATAATTTCAGCGACAAACTCTGTCATAAGTGGTTCAGTAAGTTTTGCGCTTTCCGCTTTGCTTATGAGCTGCACAGTATCCTAGAATCGGATTGGATGAATACGTAACCACAACCCATTCAATGGGCGATTCGAATGGTTTACGAAGCCCCTTGCACAACGTCACTCAAAGAACCATGACAAACTAACTTACATTGAGAGACTAATTGTCCGTTATTCAAAGTGCAGCTAAGAATGTACCGGTTTTAAGACGAAAACTTATTTTTCTAATCCTTTTCTTAAGGCCATTCCAAGCTGAACAACATTGTGATTGTCTTCAGACTACAGTATCCAAGTGATTATGATAAAAACAAATATAAATGTCAAATAGTGTGTTAGAATTAGTAGTTTAGATAACCAGCTTGGAGATACACTACTGCACGCACAAAAATGGGAGTAAAGACGCTTTAAGGCCCAACCCATTATTTAATTATTTAGTTGCGTCAGAAGGACCGCCCATTTTTATGCCTACAGAAACTTTGTAGAAACGCTTTTTCTCTGCATCCCCTCGCACTACTTTTTTAATGTGTAGAATATGTTCCTGGCCGTAACTTACATTCTAGCCCCTATCACAGTAACTTGTCACTAAAAACTACAATACAATTCAAGTCTTATTGCAATTTGCAGAAATAGTGTAGCATATCTAGCCAAGGATTCCCTAATAGCAATCCTAAACTTGCCCAGCAGCCACATATCACCACATTCACTTTCAAAGCTGTGCCTAAACCATGTATAAAACTACTCTTAAAAAACTCAAACCATGCTCTTTTTTAGCTGATGACCTTCTAAGCCAATACCTTAAAATTGCAACCGACAGAATCGAGGGTGTAGGTAGGCATACTCAGTGTACTCAAATGAGTACATTTTTCTGAGTATCTCTTGAAAACTTTAGCAATCAAAAAGTACTAAATGTTTTGAACTGCATAAACAAATATTTACAGTATAGAGAGGTATACAAAGAATCCTTGTGGGAAAGGAATAAACCTCTAAAACAGCATTTTATGGGTATAAATGGTAACAGTTGAAAGCAATGTGTCCTCCTATATATTGGGGGGTAGCATTTTGAGGCTTGAGTACATTTTTAAAATGATAGGTGGTTTGTGGTGGCAACAACATTACGTTTGAGTACAGACTGTAAATTTCTGGCTACACCCCTAGACAGAATTGTCTACCCCATCTCAATCCTTATAAACAAGTTAAGCCACAAATCTCATGTATCTCTGGAAAAAGTCATACATTATCCTTATGCACAAAGGAGGACATTCAACAGACATTACTAACTTTAGACCTTTAGCAATCTTAGCCCCCCCCCCCAAAAAAAAAAAAATTGAAAAATGTATTCAAAAACAATTGCTAACTAAGTTATCTCCTGCAGGAAGGGGTCTTATCCTCCATACAACATGGCTTCCATCATGCATATTGTACTAACATTGCACTTCTAACCTATATAGGTACTGTCAATAAAGTTAGAGATAACAACAGTCTCCTCCTTATTTCTAGACTTGTCTAAAGCTTTCAACACAGTTTGTCACAGCAAACTTCTATTTCAAATGTCCTCATTAAGTCTCTCTTTCAGCCCATCCTTCTATGGTTCAAAAGCTACCTATTCAATAGGTATCAGTCAGTAGCCTCTTTCCATACATTCCAGTCACCATCGGTATACCATAAAGCTTTATCCTTGGTCCTCTCCTATTTAACATTCTCACCAACACCTTCCACAAATCCACACAACAGGCTTCCCTCATGCAGTACGCAGATGACTCCACACTTATTTACACATCTGACAACATGTCACAACTCGAAAATATTTCTCAGGAAGCTTTAACAGTAAGTGAAACATGGCTTTGTAACTCACAACTCATGGTCAACCCTAAAAAAACAAACAACTATATTGTTTTCCCCTAAATCCTGCTCCCATTAAAAAGCAAATTTTAAAGTCCTTTTCTCTTGATAGCGCAACCATTGAAGTCATTTCTCATAGCACATTTTTAGGGATGATAGTGGATGATAATCTTAAATCGACCTGCATGTACAAAATTCCATAAGAAAACTCATAAAAATAGGGATGCTTTATAGAGCCAAAAACTTTCTAACCGACACAAATAAAGTTACACCTGTCACTACTTATCTCATCTCCACACTTCTTTATGGTGCTCCCATCCTTACTAACCTTCAGTCATCACAAAAATCAGAACTTGAACAATGCTGTAACAAAGTTATTAAATTTGCAGTAAATACAAACCCACCACTGTATAGCACTAAAAAGCCTAATTTGGTTACAACTACCCCATCCATCAACCAACATATACACAGCTTCTTACCACCTAGAAAATTATCCAGAATATATCTGCTTATCCAGTACTAAAAACATTCTACACAGCTATGTTCCCATTCAGTCATTATGATCCAATGACCAAAAACTCTTGTCTGTCCACAAATCTATCAAATCTGCTGGGCATTTTCTGTACTTATACCATCTTGCTAATGCCTGGAACTCCTTATCTTTATCCATCAAATCAGTACCCTCTTTCCTATCCTTCAAAACCATAACCATTATGAAAGACTAGCAAAAAGCTGCCTCTGTTCTTGCTCAACACCAGGATAAACTATGGGAGGAATTCAATAAAGCCTACATGAAGTGATTTTCCATGTAGGCTTAGTGTAATGGCCCCAACATGGAAACCAGCTGCTGAGCGATCCAGTAAACAGAACAGTGGGGCGTGCACGAGTGTGCAGACACAGAAGTGTCCATGGAATGCAAATCACCTCATATGCAGGTGAAATCCATGCAAATGAGGGTGATTTGTGATCCAATAAGCAGAAAGGTGCCATGTAGGTGTCTGAAATGTACATGGAAAAAAAAACGTGTACAGAAAAGTAAAAATTAAACAGGGGCTGTAAAACCCCTAAGAGAAGGTTAGATATCGCACTGTAGTGATGGAAATGGCCAAAAACTATGGCCAGTGAGTCCAAAAATTAATGCAAATCATTACAAAATATTATTTGTTTTTAAATACACATATTATGTCTTTGACACACAAACATGCTGTTATGCAAAAAAAAATAATGAAATTTTGTAAAACTGAAAATATGACATTTGCAAACATAATGCAGTATAGTGCCCGGCATGCAGAGTGCACAATGGCAGGTTTCACTGATTGCTAATGAGGCAGACCCTGGAGTAGTGAAGTATCCAAGGTATATGCAAGGAGCTGTATGCAAATGAGCTGGGGTTACTGAATAGCAAATATGGACCACTGTGTCTGCAGATATAAACTGTGTAGGCTAGAACCATGTAGGTAGTAGTAGAACAGGCAGCTGACATCAAAAGGGTGTGTGTCAGGCTATGTTTAAGCGGATTAAAGCTCAGCGGTGCCCGTTTGCTCTTAGCTAAGGACAGTTAAACGGGGGGGGGGGTGTCCTGTGCTGCTAAGCTATGTTTAGCCCCACGGCACATGTTTTAGCTCGTTTAAGCTAATCTTGAGTGTGCCTGTGCATGGGGGTGTGTCCAGACTGCTGAGCACTGTTTATACTAGTGCAGCGGGTTTGTGCGCCACACCACAGTACTTAGCAGTGAAAGAATTTTAAAAAAAGGAAATGGCCAGGGGGAGCCAATCAAGTAGAAATGACTGATAAGCCCCGTTCAACAGACACTGGCCCATTCAAACCCCCAATCACACAGGTTGCATCTGCAGCACACCACTATAAAGTATGCATACACCCTACAATCTGATTTTTCCCACATACTCTGCACCATTGGAATACACACTTGGGAATTTTAACTGACAGAATGCAAGGGGCTGCTGCTGCTCTGCTACATCTGTATGTGCTAGATGCTGAGGTCAGTGCTGATGCTGACAATAGGCCCAGACTGAGAGGAAGAAGAGTGTTCAGGCCCAGGGTAACCTTCCAGGGGCTACATGAGCTGGAGATTGTAGTGTGCTACGGGGTGGACAGGGACAAACTACAAGAGCTCACCGAGCTCTGCCACCCTTAACTCAGAGCCAAAGCCAACAGAGGGGAACCCATCCCAGTGGAAACAAAGGTATGTGTAGCCCTTAGAATATTAGCTACAGGTACTTTTCAAAGACCAACTGGGGAAATAATGAGTGTCTCACAGGCATCTGCATCCAGGGTACTCCACTAGTTCCTGGATGCCATGCAAGCACATGCCAGTGAGCATATTTATTTACCCTGCACCCCTGAGGAGAGGGCCAGCAGTATGCATCTCTTCCACCGTGTAACACACTACCCTGAGGTACTGGGTGCCACAGACTGCACTCATGTGCACATCAAAGCATCACCCAGTGAAGAGGGTAGAGTCTATGTCAACCTCAAGGGGTATCACTCCATCAACTGCCAGGTTGTGTGCAATGCCCAGGGCATTATCATGAATGTGTGTACTGGCAGCCCTGGCAGTTATCATGATTCCCACATCTAGCACACATCACAGCTGTACCAGACATTTGCCAGGGGGGACATCCCGTACGGCCATCTACTGGGGGATACTGGCTATGCACTGGAACCATGGATGATGACACCTATCAGAAATGCACACACACTTACCAAAGAACGCCATAATGAGGCACATGCACAAACTAGGAACATCATAGAACGCGTGTTTGGGCTACTCAAGTCACGGTTCCACTGCCTTGATATAGCTGGTGGAGCCCTGCACTACTCTCCAGCCACATGTGTACACATGTTCACAGTATGTGCCATACTACACAACATGATCTTGTGGAAACAGCTGTGGCAGGAACATCACAGGAAAGGGACACACAGCCCCCACCAATGCCAAGGTCCCCACAGCCACAGGGGGACTTGGAAGAGGAACCTGTCCCTGTAGGCAGATGCAGGCATGCCCAGTATACCCTGGCTTTGCCAAAGTGACAACATATAGCACATGCACTGACATCCTAAGGACCTAGGGACTGACACCTCACTCCGACTCACATACATACTAAAAATGATCCCAACCACAACACACAACCTGTACCTTACCATGTATTGGCTGTGTACTGCGTGCATCCGACAGAGTCAGCCCTGAAGCACTGTTATATCAACTGCTGCAGGCACAAGGTAAGTCAGTGTTCGTTACAACAAATGTATGGGGTACTAGACTATGGTACCATAGGTATGGACCTGCTGCATGTATGCAAGGGAATACAGTGGATTACTGGGATACCTGCAGACAACTGACAGCTATGTGGGACAACAGGAACTCTCTGCCCAATACTGGCTGCCACATAATATGCACTAGGCCCCAAGATGGCAAAACTCACTCCACTATGTGAGGGAAATGACAAACAGCAGGGTCATAGGACAGATGCATGCTTGTTAGTGCTAGAGTCCTCACCCCAACACACCCATGATCCCATACAACTGTAGATTATGTTTGCAAGGTAATAACAACAGATCACACAATCCCAGGGCTGACCCAATCAACCTGGTGACATGTTCCATTTACACAATATGCAGGGGTCAATGTGCTATGTATGTCTGTGGTTGATAGTGTCAGGAATTAAACTGCACCATCTGGTGTCTGTTGTGGTTTAGTGGGCTAAGTACATTACCATGGTTAATGGTGTTTATGGTTTAAGACTGGCTGGGCCTACAATTTTGCATGTGAGCTACACCTATGGTAGGAGTTCTAAAGACTGTCCATATGTCACTATTTGTTACTGCAAGAAAACTGCACAAAGCCAGAAACAATGGAGGGACAGAGGGTCACAGATATGGACAGTACACAACTCTGATTAACCTAGATGGTGACTAGTAGAACAGCAGGTTGTAACAACTCAGAGTAGCACCAGGATGTAAAGGCTGTCACGTAACTGTGTCAGTACTAACAACAAGTCAGTGGACACCATCATACCCCTCAAATGTACAGAGTTTCTCAGAATGTCCACATTTTTGCCTCAAATTTCTGGTCTATGTCTCATAACATTGCAGTTTTCTGGCAAACTAGTGGCAAATCAATAAAGGTTGACGTGACAAAATAATGACAGACACTTGAGATGCAGACTTCATACCCATCAGAAAATTCATGCTAATACAAAGCCTGTTATTCTACCAACTGTCTGAGTTTGTAAAAGCAATATTAAAAACTTGTCCCTATGTTTGGGCCTGTGTCCCACTGTTATATACAGCTTTGCCCAGATTTCTTGTTCTAAGAGGTTGAGAGGTATGGGGACCATGTAGCCTTATAGTACCAATACAACACAAACTGTCTGAGGACCAGAGCAGACATATGGGATGTAATGCTAGACATCCTGCAAAACAGGTACAGTCAGAGGTGTGAAGTCTGTAACCCTGCGTGTACTGTTATTTCTCATACCCCAGTCACAGCATACCTACAACTACATAGAGCAGCAACTGCGGACAAAGCAAGGAACAGGAGCATGGTAGGACAAAGGCCGACATATAAGGAAAAGGAGGAATTACTGGCCAGACAAATGTAGAAAGTGCATATTAGATCAGTTTGTGCAGTAGCATGGGTTCCATGCAGTGTATGGAGTCAGTAATCCAAATGTATCTCAGCAGTTCTTCATGTGAATCTATAATGATCTGCCACTGATGTACCAGGAAATCATATAGCTATGTAATATGTACCAGACATGTGATGCAAAACCCTGTTCAGTCTAATACAATCTGTATACACCCTAGGTATGAGTCAGATATTACGGACATCACACAGCCAGGAAATCCCTCGAGCATTATATCAGAGAGGTACTGGACTGTTGAATCATCTTCAGCAGCCAATTGGCTGTAGCACACAAAATCCTGGACTGGAGTACAGGTAGGCCTGGGCTGGAGTCCCATTGTAAGTACTGACAGTCACACTGGGCATGCTCCTACACTTAGCTAATTACAGCCCATGTCTGAAGCCACATCTGACTGCAGAACTCAGATGTCAATATATCTCTGTCCATACAGACAGCTATGTAGACAAGATTACTTTTATCTTTCAGTATGTGGCACATATAAGATATCTATGTATCTGTAGAGTTTTATATAGATACATATATATAGGTAACACATATACATATATATATATATATATATATATATATATATATATATATATATATATACCCTGGGGCAATTATAAGCCTAGCCCGATTCTATATGGCTTATGCCACCCCTTGATTTGAGTATACTGTGCCCTTTTTAAGGTTTTAGTTTACTGTGCCTCTGTCTAATAGTGACACGGGAGTAATCCCTGGGACAAACCTACGATCCCCCATCCACCTATCGAGATTCTTCTTGAAGAGATTCAGTGAGGTGCTCTGCCTCCCATGAACTGGAATTCTATTTCAGAGCGAAGGGAGCCTCTGGGTTATGAACCTGTCCCTCCAGCAAGTTCTATTTATTTCTGTGCTGAGGTTCAAGTCCCTCGAGCGTGTGGCTCTAAGGGATTTAGATTTACTGAGGTGGAGCATGTCCATTAATTCTGGATTTGACATAGCTTTGTATGTCAGGCATAGATCGCCTCGAAGTAGGCGGTATGCAACTGAGTAGAGCTGGAGTTTTTTTAACTGAGCAGCATATGGCATCTGTTTGAGACCCTTGATCCTCTTGGTGAGATACTTTTGGGGTCTCTCTAATTGTTGCAGATGTCGGGTAAGTTACATCCCAAAAGGGGCATTGTATTCTATGATGGGCCTGATGAAGGATGAATAAAGGGGCACGATTACCTCTCTTGATCTAGATGTGAAACCCTTCGTGATGAGGTGGGCTATGTAGAAGGTCTTTCTAACCACTTTGGCAATGTGGTTTTCAAAGGAGAGATTGCTATCAACTTGTGTCCCCAGGTCCCTAATAACTTTCTCTGTACTTAATTGGTTTCCGCCTATGTGGTAATTTGTGGGCACATTGTTTTTGCCAAAGGGTATGACTATACATTTTTTGGCATTTAGCTTTAAACCATGGCGCTGGCACCAGTTATCTGTCTCTGTGAGACCTTTTTGAAGGATGTTTGTGTCAGCTGGAGAGTCGATTATGGTGCCCAGTTTGCAGTCGTCTGCAAACTTGGTGAGCCATAGTCCTTCCACGTTTGCCTGTACCTCGGAAAAGTATATACCGAACAAGAGTGGTCCCAGGACAGATCCCTGTGGGATGCCACTTGTGATCGGTTTCGAGCCTGACATGGCTCCAGCAACTCTCACTCTGTGGGTTCCGTCTTTGAGCCAGTTTGCGACCCATCTTGTGACATAGGGGTTTATATTTAAGCTGGATAGCTTATCTATGATGCCCGAGTGGGGTATTGTGTCAAATGCCTTTGCAAGGTCCAGATAGGCTGTGTGGACTACCTTCCCTTCATCTATGGCTTTGGTGACTGTTTTGAAGAAGTCAACCAGGTTCAAAAGGCAGGATCTGCCCTTGACAAAGCCGAACTGGGTAGGATCTAGTGTCTGTAGGTCCCCAATGTCTTTGTTTATGAGCTCCATGATGATCCTCTCCATAGCCTTGCAGACTAAGCTAGTCAGGCTTATTTAGATAGTTTCTAGGGTCCGTAGAGGCTCCACCTTTGTGGAGTGGGACCACTGTTGCTGTACGCCATTCTGTGGGCACATATCCTGTAGTGAGGCTGAGATTGTATAGCTGTTTTATTTGAGGGATTAGTTTCTCTTGGAGTTCATGTAGGATGCAACCTGGGATGCCATCTGGCCCCATGGAAGCAGTGTTTTTTGCTTTGGAGAGGGCAGCCTTCACCTGAGCATCAGAGATGTTTGGGAGGCAGCCCTCTGCCGGGATAGATACTTGCTCTTTTGGGAGTTTGCACTGAACCTGTCTGCCAGGATATTGGCGATGTCTGTGGGTTCAGTGTATTTTTTGTCGTTTAGAATCAACTCAGAACAAGTCTGGGAGTTGCATCCCAGCTTCCTAACATAACTGAAAAAAGCCTTATGATTGTCTTTGGTGTCCTGTGCAATTTTTCTCTCGAAGCTGGCCTTGGAGGATTTTATGAGGGATCGTAATTTTTTGCTAGTACTGATCAGAGATGCCTTCCCTATTAGGGATTTTGCTCTATCATGTAGTAGCTTCCTCCTTCTGTTGTACAGTTTATTTATGGCAGGGGTCCACTAGACTGGACGCCTGCCTTTGGATGATTGGGTCTTGGTTTTGTTTGGGATAGCATGATCCATGCATTCCTGGAGATGTCCGTAGAATGCGCTTATATAGGATTCTGCAGTTTGGGCCGTAGTTTCCACTGGCCCTGGGGCCTTGAAGGATTCCACTTCAGTTTTGAGAAGTGAGAAGTTTGCTTTTGAGAAGTTTTTCACTGTGGTTTTCTGGGCTGGGGGTGGGGTCGGGATGTGCACATCCAGTGAAATTAATTTATGGTCTGATCTTATCAATGAGGGATATACTTCTGGTGTGGAGCATAGAGTCCCCATGTTGGTAATGATCAGGTCTAGTATGTTGTCCCCTCTTGTGGGAGTGGTGACTAGTTGTTCCATAGCATTTGAGTTTATAATTTCCAGGAACCTTTAGGCTAAGGTGCTGGGGCTTGAGTAGTGCTCCCAGCCAATGTTTGGGTAGTTGAAGTCACCCAATATAATGGTGTTCGGAGAGATCTTCATGTTCTCCAATGTTTTCAGGAACGCTGAGTGGGATTCCTGACTTTGAGAGGGTGGTCTGTAGGATGCTATAAACTGAAAAGCAGTCTTGCCCACTGTTAGTTGCACATGGATGGTCTCCGATACTTCGTGCAATGCCACTAACCTGGAGGTGTGGATATCCTTGATAAATATGGAAACTCCCCCTCCTTTTGTGGTTCGGTCCGGGTTTTGGGGCCAAAAAGCATGATATGAGGTATAGCCTGGTAGTGCTGGGGTGTTCTCTGGAGCCTTGAACCAGGTTTCTGTCACTGCACAGATATCGATGTTCTCCATACTGAGGAGAGCTTCGAGCGTGCATCTTGAGGTTAAGACTTCTGGCGTTAAGCAGCATTACCCTTAGTTTCTTGTTCCTTGTGCTGTCTATGGGGTGGGTTTGACTTTTGAGCCTTGCCTAAAAAAGGCACTATGGGGGTGGCAAGAGCCTTTGCCAATATCTGAAAGCCCAGTGGTGACAGGTGTAAGCCGTCCCTAGCGAAGCAACGTGGCTTGTCGAGCATGTCATCCCAGGCTGACAGACACTGGATCCCCTTTGAATGACACCAAAATTTTAGCCAATTGTTAAAATCGATCATTTTGTCTTTGTACTGTGGCATCATTCTAGGTGAGGGTAAGATGCTGCTCAAGGTCAGGGTCATACCAGCCTGGGCTACATGATCAGAGAGCTCCTCTATGTCTCTTTCCATGTAGTCCAGGGAGGTACGTCTCAGGTCATTCACACCAGCATGTACAATGACTGAGTCATATTTGTATTTGCTTTGGAGTGACCTGAGTGCTTGCGTTATGTGGCGGATCCTAGCACCCGACAGGCAGCTCACCGTGACCTTCTCTTTATTCAGCCTGGTGAGCGGGACGTCAGTGTGTCTGACAATAGAGTCACCTATTACAAGAGTATCAGGTGTGTTATTCAGCCTTAAGGGCTGTGGCTGTTTGGCACACTGAGTTTGTGGGCTATGTGTTGTGCATGTTTTGTTTTGAGGTAGCGTTTGCTTGGATGTCTGCTTTGGAGGTCTCTGTTGCTTAGGTAGATTTTTATTTAGAGCCTCCGAGTATGTTTTTGTGTATTTATGTGTTTGGTTCGCTGATGTGGTGGGACTATGTGATACTGGAATTGTGTTGTGTGAGGTTACCTTCTCCTCCTGACTGGTTACACCAGTTTTGAGATGAGAGAGCTCAGCCTCCAGTTTGGCTAAATAGTTGCATCTCTCACATATATTTGAACCTGTTTGGAGGAGGAGAGGGTTGTCCGTGTACATGAGACAGTTGTAACATTGCCTCAAAATTCCCAGATTCACCAGCTGGACTGGAGAGGAAACCATTGACTGACCAATAGAGGACAGGGTAATCGTAGAGAGTATAAGAGTAAGTAGTGCTTATGGTTTAATAGTGCTAACTTGTAGGATTACTTAATTGGACCAGTGAAGGGCCTTAGAATGAGAATATGATGTTTAAATTGAGAGATAGAGCAGTTCTAAGGGAAAAGTGAAGAGCAGACTTTGTGGAGCCAGGAATAGTTTAAACCCAATTAGGCGGCGCTGCCTGCTGTTGCGCTATGCACAAAAACGCACAAAACCAGCCATTTTATATAGAAAGAGACAGAGAGAGGGAGAGAGAGAGAGAGACAGACAGACAGAAAGGTATAGAGTGATGTATTGCTGCAGCCACTTGTACACTAATTGTAACCAGTGGCATGTGCAATTAGTACGGTGAGCTGTAGTGTGTAATAGTTGGTAGGTAGGGGTTCTAATCTCACATCAGCCACCTTGTGTGTGTGTGCGTGTGCATGTGTGTGTGTGTGTGTGTGTGTGTGTGTGTGTGTGTGTGTGTGTGTGTGTGTGTGTGTGTGTGTGTCTGTCTGTATAGATATTCCACATACAACAGTATACACACTCTCAACAGGCCTATGTTTGTGCATTGGTCAATCATTTTATGGCCCTGTGAGACCTTCTGACTAGTGTCCTCCACAACAGTGGTCTCCCTGTCAACAGCTGCTGTTGTCATCCACCCCAACAGCAGTGGCAGACAGTCTCCAAACACATAAGCTCATTGGAGCATGCAATAAGTATGTAGCACTATAGTATATGCAACTAAATATGTAGAGGTTCTAATCCCAGCAACCATAACTCTTTGAGTGTGTGAAAGTATATCCCCTTGCAGCAGTGTGTCTGTCATGCCTATGTGTGTGCAATGCCAATACATTTTAAGGCCTGTGGCTAACTGTTGACCTTCCATTGGCTTACTTTACAGGGCCTGATTAAGTCATCCACCTTAGAAGCACAGTTAGACACTCTCTAGACACATAAGCTCTGTGGCGCATGCAATAAGTATGTAGCACTATAGTATATGCAACTAGATAAGTAGAGGTTCTAATCCCAGCAACAGCAACTCTTTGAGTGCTTGTGTGTAAGTGTATCCCCTTGCAGCAGTGTGTCTGTCTTGCCTATGTGTGTGCAATCCTAATAAATTTTAAGGCATGTGCCTACCTATTAACCCCCATTGGCTTATTTTACAGGGCCTGCTTAAGTCATCCACCTTAGAAGCACAGTTAAACACTCCCCAGACACATAAACTCTGTGGCACATGCAATAAGTACATAGCACTATAATATCTACAACTAGATAGGTAGGAGTTCTAATCTCAAAACTGGCAACTCTGTGAGTGTATCTGTGTGTGTGGAAGCATATTCCCTGGAGCAGTGTGGCTGTCTTGCTTGTGTGTGTGTGATGATTATACCATTTTGAGGGTCTGTGCCACCCTGTTAACCCCTCCATTGGCAACCTATTCAGGGCCTACTGATGTAATCCACCTTAGAAGCATAGTTAGACATTCTCTAAATGCAATAGCTCTGTGGTGCATGCGATAGGTACGTAGTATTATAGTGTATGTAACTAGATAGGTAGAGGTTCTAATCTCAAAAATGGCACCTCTATGAGTGTATGTGTGTGTAAGCATATCCCCTGCAGCAGTGTGGCTGTCTTGTGTGTGTGTATCTAATGGTTATACCATTTTAAGGGCCTGTTACAACCCCAGTGGCAACTTTAACAGTGCCTACAGATGTCATCCACCTGAATAGTAGTAGCAGACACTCCAAAACCATCTAAGCTCTGTGATGCATGTGATATGTATGTAGCACTATAGTATATACAACTAGACAGATAGGAATTCTACTCTCATCATGGGCAGTTTATGAGTGTGTGTGTGTGTGTGTGTGTGTGTGTGTGTGTGTGTGTGTGTGTGTGTGTGTGTGTGTGTGTATATATATATATATATATATATATATATATATATATATATATATCTGAAAGAACCCACAATCAAAAAATGTGGGAACAATTGAATTAGTACACAATCTGTCCAATAGACCATTAGATAAATATGATATGGAGGCACTGAATAAAAGTCTATCATTTATTCCGTCAAAAGGTAGTTCAATTTCAGAATGCATTTTGGATTTAAAACTTTTCACTAGAAATCTGCAGCTCAAGGTTATGTTTGCTAATCAAGGAACAGTGTATAGTTATATGAATTTTAAAAAAACAAGTGTTTTAGTACCTAACCTGAACCCCATCATTGAGGTGTTTGGTAAAGCAGTGGAGAAAGATTTATATTCTCTACACAGCAATAGAGATAATGTCAAAAGAAATAATTTATCTCGTAAACAGTTACAAGCACTAGATGGCCTGATGTCAGACAACAATATATCAATCAGATCTGCTGACAAGGGGGGTCCAATAGTTATCTTTAATAGGGTGGATTATATAAGAAGGATGTTGGAACTTCTTAGTGATGTAGATTACTACCAAATTTTATCCCAGTTGGAAGTTAAGAATATTATTATTAATGTTTATAATAATCTTGAAGATATGTACAAGTTGTGCCTCATGGACTACCAACTTTATGACTTTTTATTGTTAGATGAACCTATAACTCCAGTTATTAAAGGACTTCCGAAAATCCATAAAAATAAAATGAACCCACCTATGAGACCCATCATTTCGGGTCGTGGTTGGGTCACTGAAAACATTTCTTATTATATTGAGAAGCAGTTACATCCCCTGCTAAATAATCATGGTACTATACTTAAGGACTCTAAAGAATTCCTTTTAGATTTTTATGAGGTCACTAAACAGCAACATGGTAATTCTAATTTGATATTAGTAACCATGGATGTGCAGTCATTATTTACAATGATTCCTAATGACATAGGTCTAAAGTATGTATATGAGTACATGATTTCACATTCAGGTCTTACCCTTACTAGAATAGACTTCATATGTGCATTGTTAGAATTAGTTTTGGAAAGTAATGTTTTCATGTTTGAGGAGACTTTTTATCTTCAAAAGAATGGCGTAGCTATGGGCACACCATGTGCCAATAGCTACGCCAATCTGGTCATGGCTTACTGGGAAGAGAAAAAGTTATTTGGTTTAGAGAAATACAAGAAGCATGTATTATTTTATAAGCGTTTCGTGGATGACCTCTTCTTTTTATGGCAGGGGAACATACAGGATTTACTGGCATTTGAGTTAGAGGTCAATCAACTAACATCATTTCTCAAATTTACTACAATGCATTCTTTGAATGAAATTTCTTTCTTAGATATACAAATTTGGCGTTTGCCTAGTGGTGATTTTAATACAGGGATGCATAGAAAACTGTGTCATAGAAACAGTTTATTAAGTAGGGATAGTATGCACCCACCACATGTCTTCAAAAATGTTTTAAAAGGTCAAAGTGTGAGAGTCTCTAGACTCAATCCATGTCCCACACTTTTTGAACAAGAGATGAGTAAATTAGCAAATAATTTTAGAAATAGGGATTATAGTTATAAGGAAGTTAATGAAACATTTCGACAGGTCAAGGATCTAAGACAAGGAAGTGCGACTCCCATTTTTTCTGACACAGGCATCTCTGAATATAGGTTAAGACAAAATACTATTATGGGTTTGGAGGAAAATGTCATTAGATATACACTTTGTTATACTCAGGATATTCAAGATATAAGACAATGCATTAATAAACACTGGGATATTCTTAGATTGGATCCAGATATATCACAATTTATTAAAGAACAACCCAGTTTTGCCTATAGAAACAAGAAAAACTTACATAGAATGCTTTGCTGTTCAGACTATAAAGTTAAAGACACCTGTTTGCAATTTTATGGTACTAATCCCTGCAACAAGTGTAATTATTGCCAATGTATTTCAAATATTGCTAGTTTTGTACATCCAGTTACAGGTGAAATATTTAACATAAAGGCAACTGCGAATTGTGAATCTAAACATTTAATTTATTTAGCAAGGTGTACATCATGCATGTCATTCTATATAGGCAAGACGAATAGGATGCTAAAAGAACGCATCCGTGAACATCTTTATCAGATACGAACTAAGTCAACAGTGAATGCATTATCAAAACATATTTTAAGTACAGATAATACACATAGTTTTATGTTTTCTGTGTTACAAAGGTTAGAATTTAGTAATCGTGGAGGTGATATAAGAAACTTCACAGAGTCAGTGGAAACCCAATGGATTGTAAAAACCAGGGCACATTGTTTTCCTGGCTTGAATGAAAGAGTTCCCTTAAAACCAGTGTTAAAAAATAGAAGGTTTAGAAAAAGATAAATGATTTTTTATTATTGTTGCCTTATTGCAACCTTTGTATATATATATATATATATATATATATATATATATATATATATTTTATATATATTTTTTCAAACATTTTTTATACATATTTTCACATATGTTTCTTTTTATTTTTATTGCATTACATATTCTTATTTTAATAACATGGAGACAAATGTACACTTGCATATACACACACAATTATATGTACATCTACTAATATAAATGTGCTTATATTTGCTTAGATGATATAATAGATTAAATAATTAATTGTGATTCTCCATGTATTTTATAGAATATTAAATGTTTTTTATAGAATATTAAATGTTTTTTAAAAAAAGCATTTTTTATTATGGGGCTTGACACTTTAAAATTGATAATTGATTAATTGCTTTTACGTATGAATTCACTATATATTAACAGCACTTTAAAAAGGAAATGTATTGGTTTGAAAAAGCATTTCATGCGAAAGCGCTAACCGTTTGTATGTGGATCCAATAAATAGATTCTATTTCATCATTTGGAGTTTCCAGCATTTTTCTTTGGACTGAAAAGTCGTTTCTATTGGATAGACTGTAAAATTACTTTGGGTTTTGTCTGAATAGACTGAGACTCTTACTTCTATAAGATCATTTACCTAGCAAGGGTACGTTAAGGTTTCAGGAGCGAGAGTGAGCGCCAGTAGTTGTTTATTATTTCTGTATATATTCTGGCTTTCTTCCTACTGGTGTTCTATCTAATACGGTGTGCAACAGTTTTCTTTTTTATTTTTCTTATGTGTGTGTGTGTGTGTGTGTGTGTGTGTGTGTGTGTGTGTGTGTGTGTGTGTGTGTGTGTGTGTATCCCCTTGCAGCAGTGTGACAGTGTTCAGGTCACCACCTGTCCCACTGTGCAGTTTGCAGTCCATGTTTAGCCAGGTGTGCATGTGAAAATAACTAAAATGATACGTATGCCCCGAGAGTATAGGACAACAAACAATTTCTACATTTGTGTAATATTTGCATAAAACAGTAATTTTACACCAGAAACACCTAAATATAATGAGAAATGGCATAATCTAGGCAAATTCTACAAAAATAAGCTGTTATACTGGCAAAAAAGTGGAGCCCTGTCCTTTGCTCTTGCCATGGGTATGGTTTGTCCTGCCAAGTCTCATGTTACTACAAGAAGTGTCCCACATTGGGTATTTGAGTAGGTGGAAACCATAGTTTGTCTTACCTATGTGTGTGTGTGCAA
Source organism: Protopterus annectens (assembly GCF_019279795.1). Classification (NCBI taxonomy): domain Eukaryota; kingdom Metazoa; phylum Chordata; order Ceratodontiformes; family Protopteridae; genus Protopterus; species Protopterus annectens. The sequence continues at coordinate 21,101,997 of NC_056743.1, forward strand.
TATGTATACATTTTGAGGCCCTGTGAGTAGCTGATTCCCCTAAATAACCCACATGTATCTAGGCATGAATGCAACCCATCACCACCCACATTTCTACATACTAACCAAGGTTGTGGATGACTGTAAGTTGTGTGCTATCTGTCATTGACCCACCAAATGATGCTAACACACTGCAACAGGGTCTTACATCAACTACAGACTGGTGCCAAGGGCCTGGGCTCAAGCTAAAAGCAGATAACTGTACCATCATACCATTCATCAAGAACACTGCCCCATTGTTTTCCACATCAACAGCAACCCCCTAAACACACAACCTGTGTTGAGAGACCTGGGTACTCATGTTGATAACAATTTAGCATTCAACCATCACGTAGCAGCAGTAGTCAGAAAAGTCTTGTATGTAGTTTACCTCATAGGTAAAGGGATTGCATCCAGAAAAAAGGTGGTCATTACCTCTGTATAAACCTCAGTCAGTAGACCAATAATTGAGTACAATGCCCCATTTGGTATGTACCTATTCAGACATCTGCACCAACTGGAAAGGACACAGAAATACCTCACAAAGGTAATCCATGGCCTCCACCACCTGTCCTATGCAGACAGGCTCAAATCAGTATTGCTCCAATTGGTATCAGACAGGTTACTCAGAGGTGGGCTGTGTCACACCTACAAGGCAATGTTGGTCCCTGCCCTTCTACAGCTGCTCCATATATGTGAATCTAACTCCTTGTGCATTACCTGCATGACTGGCCTGAATATGATATGCGACATCAACACAGCCTGCTAGAGAGACAGGTTTGTTTCCCAGAGGCTGCCCTGTCTCAGGAATGCACTTACCATGCATGTCAAACAGAGTACCATGCAGACCCTCCTCAACTGTAATCACGATGAGTTGATGGGAAATCACAAATATGTCCCAGGGGTCCCACCTATATCCCTCAATAACAGGGGCAACAGGTGCTGACTGATGTTTCTGTTAAGGATAAACTAATGGCTAGGTTTGTAAGGAACCCAGGGCCATTACTCTAGTAACAGTCAATGATCCTATGAACCTATGATCCTACTGAACTCCCAGGTGACATGTAACAAGAGTAGCATGCTGTGTCATGAGGTATGCATTCAAGATTACACCGTCTGCCCCCCTTGTCCCTGACACACTGTTCTACACATATGCACCTAGGTAACCATGCACATATACAGCTGTTCCTTGGCAAAGTCACATTTCTGCATTGCCACCATGCCATCCTAAGCCACTGTATTGGCACTAGGTCACCACAGTGTAGACACACACACCGTTGGAATAGAAATAGAAAAAGATCTGGGAGACAACAGTCAGTCAGCAGCACTAACACCAATGCAGCATCATGAAACAAAGGTACATACACTTTGATGTGTACTCATGACACATGCCACCAGATAGCATCTTACAGGGCATAACACCACTGCACTACAAACTGTCATTAACTGTACTATACTCACTCTTGCATTAGACACATATTTTGCATGTCCCTGCATCAATGGTATGGATGACAGGGATGTGGCACAGGTATCATCACATGCACAGGGTGTGGTGTGGGGTTGCCAAAGGCCTAGGCTGTTCCACACAGTTGTGTGTGTGTGTGTGTGTGTGTGTGTGTGTGTGTGTCTCTGGAGGGGTGCTGGTCATCTGGGCTATGGAGAAGAGCTGTGTGTGTATGGTGGTAACCTGCATGTGACAGTGATGTGTGAGTGTGTGTGTGTGTACACAGTCAAGCCATATGCTACCCCTACATGAGGGTATGTTGGGCAGCTGTGGACCGTACATGGCAGAATATACAGTTCACTGTCTCTGGCCACAAACATGGGAACTGGCTCTGCCAGGAGTGGCACTGGCACCACCATTCCCAGGGTCAGATGCAGTGCTACTTGCTGATGCTGACTGGTTTCTGCTGGGTCCATGTCCCTCACAGGACCATTCAGGACCATGTGCCCATGGCCTGCCACATTGTGGTGTGGACAGCACCCTCCCTTCTGTAGTGCTAGTGGTATTGCTTCTATGGGATCATGACTGTGCATGGCCATGTGGGCTCTCAGCTGATGTTGTTGCTGACATACATGTACGTGTCCGACGTCCTACTCCCACCACATTTTCCAGCACAGCCATTGCATGGTTAAGGGCTGACAATGTCTCATCCTACCATCTGTCCACTACATCAGCAAAATGATGCAAGGCATCACCAATGCTGTGGATGGAGTCATGAATGCCAGACAATGATGCATCCATGATCCTGAGCATCCATCTGGTGTTACGTTCAGAATGTGTCTGTGCCTGCATGATGGCCCAAAACATGCGTCAGGTGACACATGCTGTGACACCAATGACAGGTGGTGGATAGGCAGCAGTCCTCCTTCAAGCACCTCTGTGAATCTGCCTGTGTGGGACCTCACCAGCTCTCTGGCTGTGGCTAGTGTCTACAGTTACAGATTCCATAGTAGCCACACTCCCCTGTTCGATGCCACCACTCTCTGACTGTCCAATATCTGTGGCCACAGGGGACTGGATATTTGTGGGCATACTGACTGTGTGCAGGGACATTGGAGGAGGAAGTGGGATGTAAACCCATGGGACATATTCAGCCCCCAACAACCCCACCTGTGCCTCACTTTAGCCACCATCATCATCAGAGTCTGATGAGACACTGACATCAGGTTGTGAGGGGGGACACACTCCAACGCTCATGGTAACCTGTGAGGAGGAAGGCAACATGACTACATTAATACCTGCACTATTATGTCTGCTGATCCACACACACACACACACACACACACACACACACACACACACACACACACACACACACACACACACACACACACACACACAAACACATAAAGGTGAGGTGCCACAACTGCATTATACATACTACATCTTATTACTGATCCCATGCACAACACACAAGCAGACCACAACAGACAAGACAGGCCCTTGACAACATGCAGTGCAGATACATCCAGTTAATGTTGCCAGTACTATACACCTGCGAGACAAGCAACATGTCAGTGTATGTGATGGACTTTCACCTAAAACGCAGTGCGCCCATTTCCACCATACTATTGCCCCCCTTGTAGCAGACTGCCTAGTCCTTCACAAAAATATCTGCAAATATGTTACAGCTCATGCAAATATGCGACTGTGATTACCAATTTAATGCACTGCAGTGAACCCCTCCACAACTGAACATACAAGTATTGCACTATGTCTAAGCTTAACAGTTGTGTCCATGGCAAACTGGCAGCCCTTAACATGCCTAGGGTATAGATGAGCCATAACAAAACAGTTTGACACTCACCAGCTACAGGATGAGGGACTCTGGCTACACCAGAGGTACCTATGGAATTGTGGGGGAGAGGTATTGTCAGCAAACAGAAATGTGGCAATGGTACAAGATAATATGTGCATACATCAACATGTACAGTATGAACTGTGATACTGACCACATTGCTGACATTCAGACTATGTGTGCACATGTGTGCGTTACAAACCCCTCCCCAAATGCAGATTGACCTGACATCCATGTAAGGTATGCAAGGGCTGCCACTATGACTGCTATAGTATTAAAATGATGACCACAGGAGGCTTACCTGCATGCTTCTCTGCTGGGGAAGCTGTGCCACCCAACTCCATGGCATATGGGGTAATGGATGTTTGTGAGCTGTTGGCCGAATCCAGGTTGACCAGGAACTCTTCTGTGGCTGAGAGTGTCTGTTGTGTTGCAGGCTCTCCACCGGTGCCAGCACTGTCCTTGGCCACAGCTGCAGCCCTTTCCTGTGTATTATTTATCATATCTGTGACCTGGTGTTGGACCTGCTCATAGTTTCTGTCCTGTAGCCCTAAGTTATTTACTGACGGCACGAGATCTGCCCACAGTGCAGCACATTGATGCTGATTCTGTTGACTCCTTGGCAGCAGGATCTCATGATGGAGTCTCAGTCCGCAACTATGACTTCATTCTTCAGTGCTAAAAATGGTGGATTCCTCTGTCTGGACATCACTCCTGAAAGACAAGAAGGGGGAACACATCACAGGACCACATACATTGTTCTCCATTATGTACACACCCTGCACATCCACATTTGTCAGCACTATCCTCTGCTAACTCCCACATCATACCCCACCGTTTATCACTACAGTATGTATGTGCCTATCAGCAACATAGTGGCAATACATCATGCGTGTCCCTCCTGATCTTGCTGTTTACTGCCACTTGCTGCATGTTCTCTAAGGTGTTCAAATGCATCTTTTCTGTTGCACCTTTTACTGCTTGTTTATAGCTTGTCTAGATTGTATGCATTAGTGTCAGCCTCCTACTTTTGTTTTAATCACCTGGGCTGTAGGCCCACCCCTTAGGTCTCCCTGGCATTCTTCTCTTGGATTCTGACAAATATGTCTTGTCAATGTCCTACAGTTTCCCCTGCCACTCTAGTTGATATGGGCATCCTGGCACAGTGTAGCAACTGCCTCATGTACATGGACAACCATCTACACACACCACCAAGGACCACAAATTGTGTGAGATGCAATGACATTAGGAACCTACAGTCCATGATCTGTCCATCTTATGCCCACATATCTGGCACTGAACAGGTTGTCAGCACAATCAGTACACATCACACCCCACCCACACCTACACAACACACACCAACATATGCAAGGTCCTCAACATACACATCCCCAAACAAAGGAGACTTTCGAGACAAAACGACACATGAACTCCACAGCCCTCCACACCACATACCATGCGTAGCCACACACCTGTGTCCCGCAGCCACTGAGATATCACCATAAATCAAACATATTAGTCATAGGAGGCTCCATTGTGCGACACACAGATGTGCCTCTCACCAGGCTGTGTATGGAAAAGGTGACGGTTACTTGTCTGGCAGGTGCCAGAATCTGCCATATCACATTCACACTGATGTCTCTCAACAACAAGTACTGCTATGTATTTGTCACACTCCATGTTGGTGTGCCTGACCTGAGACGTACCTCTCTGGACTATATGAAGTGAAACATGATTGAGCACACTGATTATGTGCCCCAGGCAGGTATGTCCCAAGCCTTATGCAGCATGCTACTGTCACCCAGAACGATGGTCCATAGGTTCATAAGTAGGTACTAGGCTATCTGCCTGAAGGCATTTATAAGCTTAGCCAGAATGTGTTGGCTTTCGCCACCCCCTTAGATTATTTCCCTGTGCCTCTGTCCAGCAGAGCCACTGAAGTGATCCCTGGGGTAAACTTTCTGTTTCCCATCCACTCATCAAGGTTTCTCTTGAAGAGTGTTAGTGAGGAGCTCTGCCTAATGTAGATTGGAATCTTGTTCCAAAGCATGGGAAATCTCTGAGACAGGGATCTATCCCTCCAGCACATCCTATTTATTGTTGTGGTGAGGTTTAGATCCCTAGAGCATGTGGCTCGAGGGGAAAAGGTTTTCTTTAGGTGGAGCATGTCCATCAATTCTGGGTTGGACATGGCCTTGTATGTCAGGCAGAGATCACCTCTGAGTAGGTGGTATGCAACTGAGTACAACTGGAGTTTCTTCAGTCGAGCTGCATGGGGGATCTGTTAGAGGCCAGTGATCCTCATGGTGAGGTACGTCTGTGGTCTTTCCAGCTGTTGCAGGTGTCTTGTAAGGTACATCCCAAATGGGGTGTTGTACTCTATGATGGGTCTGATGAGTGATGAGAAGAGGGGCACAATGACCTCTTTTGATCTGGATGCTAACCCTTTTGTGATTAGGTGCACCAAATAGAAGGATTTTCTAACCACTTTGGCAATGTGATTTTCAAAGTAGAGATTACTATCTACTTGTGTCAAAAGATTTTAATACTCTTAACATATACTGGAAGAATCACGCATATAAAAATAAGCAAAAAGGTTTATTTTACATGCATGGAGACATGCTACAAAGTACATGGTATGTCAGCAGTCTAATTTCTGTACACTTCACATGGGTTTTTATACTCTTCTCAGCACGTACACAGTAACTGGTTACTAGACAAGGAATTTCAGTCAAGGCTATAAATTCACATACTGGAGCCTTAGATGGTCAGAGGTCAGTCACAAGATAAGCTTGTGCCTGGACCAAGGTAACATCTGTGCATTCCTCTTTGGTCAGCAAATTCTTTACAAGAAAAACAGCTTATTTTAACTTGCTTCTTTGCTTGCAATGCAATTTCACATTTTAACCCTTACTATACATGATACAAAGATGTTGAACACAAAGATTCTTACTACATTTCCCCCCTTACAACACTTTGTATCATAAGTAATACATTTTATTCATACAGTTTTTCGCATGACTCGTGTTCTGTATATTCAGAATAATAAGCTTTAGTTGCATTGGCAGACAATACACTTGATATTATCATTCGGATGCAAGGAATGCAACAACAACCCATCAGTAGGAATATAATGGCACCAACACATATAGCAATTAAGACATTCATAAGTACTGTTCCCCAATTTCCAAACCAATTTTGGAAAAAGTCAGTTAATGGATTCTGTCCTGGTTTTGTAAGTTCAGAAACTTGTTGAAGGATCTCTAGATGACTCATCCGTCACCAATTCTAGCACAGAAAAAGTTGCATTGCTCAAGGTTTTTAACAGTTTTCTGAGCTCCCAAATGGATTTTACTGTCCCATACGCTGGAAGAATACCAGCCCAGGAAATAACATCATCGCCCAAGTCCATGTGTGATAGCCCCTTGCTGCTACTATGGGCCAAATTGTGTTGATAGATCCAGGATGCATCAACGTTACCTACGGGATTAACAGGTTTATTAATAGCATGTACATTTCATATTTTACCTTGAGGAAGAGAAAATGTATGTCTTATAGCTAGTGCTAAATAACCCAAAAAGCAACTGCCTGACCAATTTCTCGGTAACCATTTGTATGCTTTTCTACCACAGATAAAATAACAATTATTTACTTTAAGTGTAATTTTGACTGGAACAGAATGATTTCCTTTGTCTTGCAGCCCTTTAAACAAAAGATCATACACAGATAACATTTTTTTAAAGAAACCTGTGCCATTAATAAGCCATGTACTATTAACAAGCACTCTTATAGGCTTGAAACTCGTTGCACAGTGCCCATCTATTGTATAGTTATGAATTATTGTTACATTACACTGACTCCATCCAACCTTAATCTTGCCTAATCTTTGAAAACATACAGTTCCATTCTGGCGACCCATGAGGGGTAATGCTATTTTGTCCTTTAAGGCTACATTTGAAGTTTCAAATAGTAAATTAGTCCATGTATCATTTGCCCCCAAAGGGACTGTACCTAACATTAGACCACCATGTACAGTAGGGATAGCCGTGCGTATCCAACAATTTGAAACATTAAAAGATAGAGCATATGCATACTTAATAGCTTGATATGTATTAAAAGGCGGATGCCAAGCCGTATTCTCATCTCTCTTTACTTGGCTAGTCTTGTTTGACAATAAAAACGACCAAAACAGAAAAGTAACAATCACACTTATTAACAACAAAATTATTTTGGAATGCTTTTGTGGGAAGGGCTGCTCCCTTCCAGTATTTCTCTGCATTGCTACGATAGTCAGATATTCATACAAAACAAAACTACTACCAATCAGTGTTCCTCAGGGGAACTCAAGTTTTGTCCAGTTCAAACTATTTTACCAGTTTACAATGTGTTAAATGGATCCATGATGTTCGTTCTTTTATTCGGACTGCTGTGGGTGTTGCAATCAATACCTGGTATGGGCCTTCCCACTTGGGGGAGACCCAGGTTTTCCTCTTGACAATTTTAATCCAAACCCAGTTCACGGGTTTCACTTCCAGGATCCTGTTGTTCTTCTAATCTGAGAAGCAATCATTCGTTAAAGAGGTGTTAGTTCTGGTCAGCAATTTCCTCATGTAATCTGCTATCTCTTCACCCCCCCTCACGTTCTGCAGGCAAAAGATTTTGCCACTGCGGGACGTAATAAGGTCTCCCATATAATAGTTCAAATGGTGTGACCCCTTTTGAGGTGGGAGTGGTACGCATGGACAGAAGTGCCAGAGGTAAGCAGTTTATCCAAGACTGATGTGTCTCGGCCATGAGTTTACGTAACTTGCCTTTGAGAATGCCATTATGGCATTCAACCAACCCTGCTGACTGTGGGTGGTAGGCACAATGATGTTTTAACTCGATCTGAAAAACGGCGGCCAGCTTTTGAATAACTTGGTTTACGAAATGTGCGCCATTATCAGAATAGATGCGTGTGGGTAACCCAAAATGAGGGATAATGTTATTTGTAAGGGCCTTGGCTACCGACAGTGCATCTGGGTGTGCTACCGGAAAAGCTTCAACCCATTTTGTAAAAGCATCAATAATGACTAACACAAATCGCTTCTGTTGAACAGGAGTTAGTTCAATAAAATTCATGCAGATTGTGTGAAATGGATACGGAGGCAGCGAAAAAGCTGCTGGGGTGATCCGCACCCCACCACCATGGTATCGTGCACAAAGCAGGCATGATAAACAAAATCGTTTAGCGTATGCTATAAAGCCCTTGGTCCAGAAAATTTGCTGGATCATTTGAACCATAGCAGCAGGGCCCAGATGAGATGGGCCATGCGCCACTAATGAGGCATACCTAAAAAGGTTTGTTGGCAAGACATACTTATCATTTAGACTTACAAAAACTCCCTGCTTTTGAATAGCCCCATATTTAATCCATCGCTGTTTTTCCTGAACTGTACTAAGTTCCTGCATTACCTGTAAAGTTTGTAGATTAAATTTATCTGTAGGGTGAAGTTCCTTCTGTGTGGTCTCGAGTGCAAAGGTAGAGGTTAAGGCTACACTTTTTGCAGTTTTGTCGGCCAGTACATTTCCAAGTGATACTGGATCCTTGGCATTCGTGTGCGCTGTGCACTTATAGATGGCCAGTCCCTGTGGCAGTTGGACAGCTTGTAAGAGGCTAAGGATTAAATCCTTGTGGGTTATTTCCTTTCCTGAGGCCGTAACCATTCCCTATTTTTCCATTGCTGTGCAAAGACATGGACTGTGGAAAAAGCATACTGACTATCTGTGTAGATAGTAACTGCCTTATCCTTGGAAATGGTGCATGCTCTGGACAAAGCAATCAATTCAGCCACTTGTGCGGACAGGTTCCTGGGAGGGGTTTTGCCTTTAGTACCATAGTCTCAGTTGTGACTGCATAACCCAGTTGTGTAATGCCTGCCTCATTTTTACATGCTGACCTATCTACAAACAGGGTCCAATCTGAATCTGCCAAAGGTTGACCCTTAAGGTCTGGTCTTGGTAAGACATTAGAGTGTATCAAATCTAAACACACGTGAGGGGCACCATTGTCAGCTGTAGGTAACAGCGTGGCTGGATTAAGAGTGGTACATCGCTCAATGGTCATGTGTGGTTGTGATAGTAACATTGTCATGCAGGATAAGTGTCTGCTAGGAGAGAGAAAGGTAACTTTATCCTGTAGTAGTATTACTGCGACAGAGTGCGGTACTCGTAAGGTAAGGTCATGAAACAAAACTAGGGTTGCAGACGCTTGCACAGCCTGTGCGGCTGTGACTACTGCTTGTACACAGTGTGGCAATGATCGTGCCACTGTGTCCAATTTACTAGAATAAAAAGCTAATGGTCTCAACTTTTTATTCTAGTAATAATAAGGGAAGCTAAGTGTTGCAGATCCTGCTATCAACTGTTTTACCCTAGTAAATGCCTGTATTGCCTTATCCGTCCATTGCAGCGCGTCATGTGCTGCCATGGGAAGTGCGAAAATAAGTTCTGAAAGTGGACTTACTTCCTCTGCATAGTTGGGAATCCAACTACGACAAAAATTTGTTATTCCTAAAAATGACATCATTTCTTTTTTTGTGCTGGGCATTGGTGCCTGTAAAATGGCTTCTTTTCTACAGTTATCTAGTTGTCTACCAGCAATTGAAATGGTATAGCCTAAATACCGTACTTCAGTTTTACAAAATTGTAATTTAGATTTATTTATCTTATGTCCCTCTTTCGCCAAAAAATGCAATAACCGAATAGTTTCGGACTCACAGACAGCCTCCGTGGGTGCAGCCAGTAAGATGTCGTCCACGTACAATAGTAGATGACAGCCATGCTCTGATTGAAACTGTGCCAGGTTTGTTGACATTTCTTGCCAAAAGATTGTAGGGCTTTCACAATATCCCTGCGGCAGTCGTGTGTATGTGTACCGCTTGCTCATAAACGTAAAGGCGAACCAAAACCTACTATCTTCCTGTAGGGGAATAGAAAAGAACGCGTTACTAATGTCAATAACAGAAAAATACTTATCCGTGGGAAGGATATCATTTAACAAAACAGATGGATCTGGGACCACAGGAGCCCTTGGCACTACAGCAGCATTTACAGCCTGCAGATCCTGTACCATTCTCCATGTCCCGTCCGGTTTCCTTACTGGGAACAAGGGTGTGTTACACAGTGAATCTGTACATGGAATTAAAACCCCAGCTCTCAGTAGAGCCGTGATCACTGGAAAAATGCCTTCTTCTGCCATTTTACTTAATGGATACTGATGCTTATGAGGTCTAAAATCGGATTTTGGAGTTATTTTAACCTGTCCTGCTGTTTTTATTAGCCCAATGTCATGCTGTCCTAGGGACCATAAGGATTTTGGTACTGACTGTAGTTTTAATTCTTCTTGTGGGGACAGAAAGCATAGTCAGGATGGCATGCCTCCTGTCGGTGTTAACCGATCTTCTCGAAGATGTACCGTTGGTCTGACCTGGGTCACCCAATTTAACTTCTGTACCTGAACCCCCTTACCTGCCAGCTGTTCCGGTGTCATCTTTGACCAATCGGTAACCTTTTTCCCAACTATATACCATGCCATTTGTTCTTTCCTAGTCACAGATACATGTGGGATTGAGGCATTTTGAAAAAGCTGTTGCATGTCTCTTGTGAGACTACAAGTAACTGCGGAGTTCCCTGCCCTGTCCCAATAAAGATTTTGTAATAGGATCCTGGTCACCTTGTGTTTAAAAAAAATTGTTCCTCATACTTGGGATCAGGGCCCACATTTTTCCTGTAATACATTGTACAGTGTAGTTGTTTGGCAGCCTCTGGCAACTGAATAGCCGTACTATATTTGCTCAAAGCTAGGTTAGTTAACTCATTGGCCACGCTTTGTGGTCCTGTTTCAATAAGATCATTACTATACCAGTAATGTAAATCCCCTTGCCCTACCTGCAACATTTCATCCTGGATTTTCATACGCTTAGCCAAGATTCCTGATGCAGTTGGTACTGCTGCTATTCTAAAAACATGCATCAAATCCCTTCCTAATAAGTTAACAGGGCAAATCCGAGAGACAATCACCCGAAATCTAATAGTTTGATTAGTTTCAGGGTCCGTAAACCATAAAGGTTTAGACAAAGGTTGCTTATAAATGCGTCCGTCGGCCGCTTTGACTAATACATAGTCATCAGTAGTCACATTGGACGGCACTGCAGTGTGTTTCAATAAGGTCCTAGAAACCCCTGAGTCACATAGAAATTCTACGTCCCTCCCTTCAACCTGTAATATGATTACCGGTTGCACTTCTAACTGCATAGTCATAGCTAGAGCTGTCAGGCTAACAACCTGATATTCACCTTTTTCTGAAAAAATCAGTTATCTCATGTTCCCATCCTGCACATTCCCTTTTACCTTCTTTATTCACATCCTCAAAATCATCCTCATTCTGTATTACTGACTCTTGCCAGTCGACCTCAGCACCTGGGTCCGGTTCGTCCGTGCTGCCATCATATAGTCATGCTGAACTATGGTCTGGAGCAGCAGCGGATTTCCCGGGATTCCGGCAATCTCTTGCGAAATGCCCCTTCTTACTGCATTTAAAACATTCCCCCCTCTTTTGTCTGCCTTCGTAATCTTCAAAATGTCCTACATTCCCTCTCCCTCTGCCTCTACCCCGTCCCCTTCCTCTACCTCTGTTGGACGGAGCGTACATTAACATAAGTGTTTCATTCGCGCTCACCGTAAAGGTTTGAGCCTGTTTTCTTTTCTTTTCCTCAAGATATTTTTCTGCATGTAAGGGGATATGAGTCTGTGGACAGGGTATGTACTTTAGCTTTTTTTTTTGTTTTTACTCTGATTTGTCTATACTACGGTTACGTAGTTTCAGAGTCTCCTCTGCTTGTTTTTGTAAAACTACGGAGGGTATTTTTCCCTGCTTCTCTGCCTCCTGTAAAACTACGGAGGACACCTTTTCTTGATTTTCTGCTTCTTTTTTCTGATACTGGGGTGGACCGACCATTTCTTTAGGGACTTCTGGATACAAGGGTGGGGCTGTCGGTTTACGACAGACAACAGATGTCTCGTCATCTTCTTTATGGACAAAAAATGCACCTTTTTGCACTCGAGCCACCACTTTCCTTATTCGAAAATTGTTCCCTATGCCTCTTATTAGCTTCTTTTAACCATTTCTGTGCTTGAGGGAATCCCACCTTTACTTGATTTTTAACTTTGCCTCCTGCGTCCCTACGCAGATCTCTCACCAAATTTTGACATTCTGATCTATTTAAGTTACCACTAAATCCATAATTTGTCTTTCATTTTTTATGTATTTTAAGTTTTTTTTTTTTTTTTTTTGGATGTAATTTAAACATATATTCCTCATCTTTAGTCCTTTTATTTAAGCAGCCCTTACTAGCACAACAACTGCTTCCTATTCCCATTTTTCTTATTTAAAAGAAAAACTGTTTCCTTTTCCTGAGATCTCTACCCGTCTTTTGTAAAATTTAACCAAAAGACGATTCCCTTATGACTAGTCCCTTTGTTCTTTTAAAAAGAGAACAATACAAAAAGAAAGAAAAAAATGTTACGCTTACCTTTCTGCGGTTCTTCCGCCCGTTAAATCACCGTCCCACGGATCGATTCTAAGAGTGACTGGCCTCTACTTACGACTTCTTTGTCGGAGGTCTTTCCGTTCAAGGGAGCCCGAGATTCGTTCTCCCCTTCCTGTACAGGTTTTTCAGTCCCTCTTATGCGATTCGTACCGTGAAGAGGTGGCCCCACGGTCTTGGGCGCCAGAAATGTCAAAAGATTTTAATACTCTTAACATATACTAGAAGAATCACGCAGATAAAAATAAGCAAAAAGGTTTATTTTACATGCATGGAGACATGCTACAAAGTACATGGTATGTCAGCAGTCTAATTTCTGTACACTTCACATAGGTTTTTATACCCTTCTCAGCACATACACAGTAACTGGTTACTAGACAAGGAATTTCAGTCAAGGCTATAAATTCACATACTGGAGCCTTAGATGGTCAGAGGTCAGTCACAAGATAAGCTTGTGCCTGGACCAAGGTAACATCTGTGCATTCCTCTTTGGTCAGCAAATTCTTTACAAGAAAAACAGCTTATTTTAACTTGCTTCTTTGCTTGCAATGCAATTTCACATTTTAACCCTTACTATACATGATACAAAGATGTTGAACACAAAGATTCTTACTACAACTTGGATCCCCAGATCCCTTATTACATTTTCCGTATTTAGGGGACTACCACCTATGTGGCAGTTTGTAGGTACTTTGTTTTTTCCAAAGGGGATGACTATGCACTTTCTGGCATTTAGCTTGAGGCCGTGATTTTGACACCAGGTATCCATTTCAGTGAGACCCTTTTGGAGGATGTCTGTGTCAGCTGGAGAGTCAATTATAGCCCCTAGCTTGCAGTCGTCTGCAAACTTGGTGAGCCATAGTCCTCCTGTGCTTGCCTGTACCTCTGAGAAGTATATGCCAAACAGGAGGGGTCCTAGGACTGAGCCTGGGGGAATGCCACTTGTAACCGGTTTCGAGCCGGATCTAGCTCCCACAACTCTCACCATGTGGGTTCTGTCCATGAGCCAGTTGGCAACCCATCTTGTGATGTAGGGGTTTATGTTCAGGCTGGTGAGCTTGTCTATAATACCAGAATGGGGAATGGTGTCAAAGGCCTTTGCGAGGTCTAGGTAGGCTGTGTGTACCACCTTTCCCTCATCCATAGCCTTGGTAACTGTCTCAAAGAAGTCCACCAGATTTAGGAGGCATGATCTGCCCTTAACAAAGCCGAACTGGGTATGGTCCAGTGTTTGGAGGTTCCCAATGTCCCTGTTAATGAGTTCCATGATGATGTGCTCCATAGCCTTGCAGACCAAGCTAGTCAGGCTTATAGGGTGATAGTTCCTGGGGTCTGTTGTGGCTCCACCTTTGTGGAACAGAATAACCATTACTGTGCGCCACTCTATGGGTATGTAGCCTGTGGAGAGGCTGAGTTTAAACAGTGTGTTTAGGTGAGGGTTTAGTTCATCTTTGAGCTCATGTAGGATGCAGCTTGGGACACCGTCCGGTCCCATTGATGCTGTGTTTTTGGCTTTGGAGAGAGCTGTTTTAACCTGAATGTCTGTGATTTCAGAGGCTCTACATTCTTCTGGTATGGTTATGGGCCCTTTTGGGGTGAGAGGGGGATGAAGTTTGCACTGAACCTGTCTGCCAGGATGTTGGCGATATCGGTCGGTTCAGTGTATTTTGTGCCATTCTGCACTAACTCTGAGCAGATCTGAGCATTGCCACTTAGATTCTTGACATAGCTAAAGAATGCCTTGTGGTTATCTTTGGAGTCCTTGGCAATTTTTCTTTCGAAGCTCGCCTTGGATGATTTTATGAGGGATTGTAGTTTCTTGCTGATACTGATCAGGGATGTCTTCCCTTCTTGGGATTTTACTCTTTTCTGTACTAGTTTCCTCCTTCTATTGTATAGCTTGTTTATGGCAGGGGTCCACCAGACTGGCTTCCTTTTGGTTTTGCTTGGGATAGCATGATCCATGCATTCTTGTAGGAGCAAATAGAATGCATTAGTAAAGGATTTTGCAGCTTGGACAGCATTATCCTTTAGCATGGGGGCTTTGAAACTTTCCACTTTAGTCTTAAGTAATGTGAAGTTTGCTTTTGAAAAGTTTTTCATAGTGGTTTCCTTGCCCGGGGGTGGGGGCGGAATGTGGATATCCAAAGTGATTTGTTTATGGTCAGATCTAACCAGCAAGGGGTTGACCTCCAGTGTGGAACACCGGTCGCTCATGTTGGTGATGACCAGGTCCAATATGTTGTTACCTCTGGTGGGAGTGTTGACCAGCTGATCCAGGGCTTTGAGTTCATAAATTCTAGGAAATGTTTGGCAAGGGAGTTAGTACTTGAGTAGTTCTCCCAGTTAATGTTTGGGTAATTGAAATCACCCAATATTAAGGTGTTTGGTAGGACCTTTATGTTTCCCAGTATTTCCAGAAACACTGAATGGGGGTCCTGGGACATGGTGGATGATCTGTAGCAAGCTACAATTTGAATTGCAGTTTTTCCCATTGTTAGTTGCACTTGGGTGATCTCTAAAGCATCGTGCTGTGCCACTAACCTGGAGGTGTGGGTATCCTTGATGAATATGGATACACCCCCACCTTTTGTATTTCGGTCCAGGTTCTGTAGCCAAAATGTATGGTATGAGTTGTAGCCTGGTAGTGCTGGGGTGCTCTCTGGAACCTTAAACCAGGTTTCTGTTACTGCACATATATTGATTTTCTCCATACTGAGGAGTGCCTCGAGTGCATGCATTTTGAGGTTTAAACTTCTGGCATTGAGTAGCATTACCTTCAGTTTTTTGTTACTTGTGCTATTTACGGCGGTGGGTTTGTCTTTTGAGCCTTGCCTAAAAAAGGCACTATGGGGGTGGCAAGAACCTTGGCCAGTATTCAAAAGCCTAAGGTGACAGGTGCAAGCCATCTCTAGCGAAGCAGCATGGTTTGTCGAGCATATCATCTCAGGTGGACAGACACTGGATCCCCTTTGAATGACACCAGAAACTTAGCCAATTGTTAAACTTGATAATTTTTTTGCAAGAAAAGAACACTGTCAGGGTAAGGTATCACCTCCCAAAAAAAGCACAAATCCAAAATCAGAAGAGGATGATACTCCACAACAAATGAAGCAAAACCAGATGAATGAAAAGGCAAGTCCTTTATTCGAATAAGTAAGCGCTTTCACGTTGCTTGGAACGCTTCATCAGACTTCAACAAACCATAAAATTTAAATCAACTTATATATAAGTAAAACACCAATGAAAAACACATTAGCAAGTCACATGTAAGTTACAAAAATACATCATTTCCTTTCCATAAAAATTATATAAATATATCATAAAGATGTCATGTTAATAAATGAATGGTAGAAGTAAAATATTAAAACATACTAAAACACATATTGCACAGTGAGACTATTGTTTAATGTTTCAAAGGTTTATCTAATAAAAATGGTCTCAATGAAAATTTATCATTGAGACCATGACCTTTATTCGCAGATAGCTTAATAATCCATTTTGCCTCAGCTTTTTCTGTCTTATTGCCAATATTACCAAGTCTTTCAGTCTCTGTTAACTGTCCTATTACTAAAAATCTAAAGGCATGTGTGGTGTCATTTTGTAGTACATGCTTGGCTAGGGCATTCCCTTCATTCTCTCTATATATAGCATAGAAATGCTCTCGTATCCTTTCTCTTAAGGTTCTATTAGTCTTTCCTATATAGAAACAATAACATTTTATGCAGGATGCTAAATAAATCACATTTCTTGACTTACAATCAGCGTATTCATTAAACTCATACTTAACACCAGTATCTGGATGCATGAAAACATTATATTTCATTATATATATATATATATATATATATATATATATACTGGTTGCAAGAGCGACACACAAATGTACCCTTTCTCTCAGAGGAGATCTTATTTTTAGGCACTCTCTCATAACAAAGCATACGTTTTAAAGATTTAGTATTCTTATAGCTAAAGGATGGTTTCTCACCCACTAAGTCTTTTATGCCATCATCTAACTGTAAAATGTTCTAATGTCTCTTAATAATGTTGACAATAGAAGTATTATTATTAGTAAGGGGTATCACTAGTCTCCTCTTATCATTATTCCTCACTATAGGTCTCTCATCTATGCTGCCTTGTTTCTTAATAAAAGGACGTCCTAGGTGTGTACGTTCAAAACTGTCCAAAGAACGCATATCTCTATTGCAATAGCCTCTATGCCTAAAATCGCTTTCTATAGTTTTTAACGCATCAGAGAAAACCAAATCATCACTAGTTATATTAGAAAAACATTTCACTTGATTACTCACAATGTTTCTGTGTATATGGGGGGGGGTGCATGCTACTTCTGTGAAGAATAGCATTCTTCCTACATACCTTCCTAAATACTTCTGTTTCTAGAGTATTGTCTTTTTTCCTCAATGTCACATCTAAAAAATCAATTGTATTTTGTGAATACATTTCAGTCAACCTAAGAAATGTGGTAGTTCCATTGATATATAGAACAAACTCTTTTAGGAGCTCTAGTGTGCCTCCCCAAATTAAAAAAAGATCATCAACAAAACGTTTGTAATATCTTATAGAAGTGGAGTAAGCCAAATGTTCTAAAACATACATATTCTCCCAGTATGCTAACACAAGGTTAGCATAAGAGTTTGCACAAGATGTGCCCATAGCTACTCCTTTAATTTGAAGGAAGTATTCATTGTTAAAGGTAAAAACATTGTGACAAAGAACCATTTCTAACAGCATTGTGAGTTTAATAACTTGATTGTTGCTAAGTCCTTTGTTTAACAAATATAACCTTAAGAAATCTATCCCATCATTGGGTATGCAGGTGAAAAGAGAAACAACGTCTAGTGTTACCATATAATCTGTAGTTTCTAGAATATTGTTTTCATTGAAAGGTGCTAGTGTTTCCAAGAACTGTTTCGTATCACGTAATATAGATCTTGTAGATTCCACGACTGGTCTCAAGTTTTTTTCTAGAAAAATAGATATTGTCTCAGTTAACCAGCCTCTGCCAGATACTATTGGTCTAAGCGAAGGATTATGTGTGGTCTTGTGTACCTTAGGTAAACCTCTAATTACTGGTATCACAGGTTTCTCTATCAAGAAATATTTGTAAAGTTCTTCATCAATAATCCCACACATCAACATGTCATATAAATCTGCATGTACTGTTTTTATTAACTTATCTAGATCTGACATGCTCAGTCTCTTATAAGTAGTAGTGTCTGAGAGCATTTCTAACAGTATCATTGTAGTAGCCGGTATCTAGAAGCACTGTAGCTCCCCCTTTATCAGCTTGTCGAATTACTATACTAGTATTGTTCTTTAAATCATGAAGGGCTAACTTCTCTTCCTTGGTGATATTGTAAAAATCAAGTTTTATATTGTCAGATTCAAAAAACTTCAACAAATCATCACTGCAAGCTCTTTCAAAACTTTCCAATAGAGGATGTATAGCAGGCATATAAGTAGAAGGTTTTTTACAAGACATAACATCAGTATTAAAGACATTGTTGCCAAACTGTAAACCAAGTGCAATATTTCTAACAAAACATTTTATATCAACAATTAAATCACTTACATCAGTCCCCTGAGAGGGAATGAAGGACAAACCTTTGTTCAAAATCTTTCTTTCATTGTCCATAAGCATGTGACTGGAAAGATTAATAATCAAGTCCTGGTTACAGTTTTGAACCTGTAGTGAGAAGAAAAACTCCTATGTCAGCAAGTGGAACTGTTTCAGCTGAATCCAATGACACTTCTCTTCATTTTCCACTCCCTTTTCGACAGGAGATGAGGCGCAATTGGAGTCCACAAGCAACCAGGAAAAGAAAGATATCAGGAGGCCAGTTAGAACTTCAGAAAAAAACTTTCAAAAGGCCATGGAACAGTTTATCATGAGCCTCATTAACAAGGATATCGGCAACCTCCACACACTCGATCACACACAGTTAGGCATTTTCAAGGGGGGATCATGTCTGTTACATTTGGTGGACTTCTTTGACACAGTCACCAAATCCATTGACGAGGGGAGAAAGTGCACACTGCTTACCTTGACCTAGCCAAAGACTTTGCTAGTATTCCCTACTTGAGAATCAAACAAAGCCAGCACCAGACCAGACACATTCACTGAATCTTTATTGTAGAACAGAGAGATACAGATAACAGAGAGCAGTGGTGCTCATGGATTCCAATTATTATTGGGCGGGGGGAAGTAGACAGTTAGCTGACCCTCAGCACTATATGCGCATGTCCACTGATCCCACTCCCAATTTTAAGAATGATATTGACATGTTTTTGCAGAGAGCAGTGGAGGAAGGTATTACCAGTAAAACCATCAGTTTACATCTTTCTGTGAGGGACCCTGGCAAACAATACTTATATTTGTTGCCGAAAATTCTTAAGAGCTTAGATCAGCCCCCAGTTAGACCCATAGTCTCTGGAATTGGTTCTTTGACTGAACCTTTATCAGCATATTTGACCCAGTATCTGCAACCTGTGTTACCTCTTATTCAGGCTAGGATTAAAGATACTACCCATTTCCTACAAATTGTATCAGATTCCCAACTTGAACCCAATTGGCTTATGTGCACCCTTGATGTGAAATCCCTATATACCAGTATACCACACTGGGCAGGGTTGCAATCCTTGGAATACTGGTTAAATAGAGCTGGTTTGTATACACCTGGATTTAATACACTCCTTATTTGTATGGCTGAGCACGTCCTAACCAAAAATGTTTTCTATTTTCAGAGGGGTTGTTATTGGCAAACCCAGGGGACAGCTATAGGGGCTTCATTCACCCCCATTTATGCAGATCTTTTTATGAGGTAAAAGAAGAACTAATTTACAGCGAGGCCCATAACATCTACCTGCCTGAAATTGGCATATGGAGGAGATTCCTGGATGACTGTTGGTTGGTGTGGCGTGCGGATATTGAATATCTACGGGAGTTTGAACAATATTTGAATGATAATAAATGGGGTATTGAATTTTCTTTTTCTCATAGTTATGAGGAAATTAATTATTTGGATGTCAAGGTTGTGAGAGAACCTGATTACACCATGTGCATCTTGGTGTATAGAAAGTACCTTCAATATGACCATTTATTATATGCTTCCAGTCTACACCCCACACACACAATCAGAAATATTCACAAGTCCCAGTTCTTATGAATTAGAAGGATTTGTTCAACAGAGGAAGATTTCAACAGCTCCAAGGAGGATCTCAGGTATAGATTTCTCCATAGAAGGTATAGGGTGGGGGATGTGGTTACAGCCAGGGAGTGGGCTTCCAAACAGCCTAGGGCTCAATTGTTAACCTATAAGGAGAAGGATGATCATTAGAAATCCGATACATAGGTTCATAGATTAGTACTAAGCTAACTGCTCTTGCAAGTCATTTTTAAGCCTAGCCAGTTATCCCTTGTGAGACTCAAACCCTGCACCTTGTGTTTGTAAGGCAAACACCTTAACCATTAGGCCACCCTCCCAACCTTGAGACTGATAACAACTTATGGTCAAAATATTAATTTATTAAGGAATGTGGTTAGTAAACATTGGAATATCTTGATGGCCAATGCAGAATTGGGTCAGATTTTGCCGGAACATTGTAAGTTTTCTTTTAATAGAGGCAAGGCACTGGGTTCCTATTTTTCTTATTACAAACATTATTGTACAAACAAGAATCCTGGTGACCAGTTAACTATTACAGGGGAGAAACTAGTGGGGTCTTTTCCATGTGGGCATTGCTCTTCATGTCAACACATTTGTAAGTCTAAACAATTTTCTAGTCAGAATATGGGTCAAGTGTATGACATTAACTTTTATGCTAACTGTGGATCAGACTGGGCCATTTATTTGGCCAGTTGTGTCTGTCCTTCTTTTTATGTAAGATAGATGTCTAGACCCCTTCATTAGAGAATATCTGAACACGAGTGACATTTGCAACAAACGCATTACAAATGGTACAAGAATGAAAACTTATACAGGCATTGCCAATCACATCCCACTGTCAGATTCAGGTTCACCATTATAGATAGAGAAGAGGGAGATAGAAAGTGTAAGAGGGGTTGGCATTCTGTACTTAATTACAAGGAAACAAGATGGATTGTTAGGTTGGGTGCACTATTCACACCAGGGCCCTATGATAAACTATAGTGTATCTTTAAATCAAAGGGAGATATGACATCACAGGAAGTGAGGGGGTTTGTATATTTAAACAGTGCACTTTGTGTTTTGCATTATCACTGATGAAGGCTCTGTGCCAAAACTGGTTTGATCTCTCTGTTCTACAATAAAGATTCAGTGAATGTGTCTGGTCTGGTGCTGGCTTTGTTTGATTCTTGAATTCATATGTAGCCATTTGCACCTGCCGTACTTGCAAGCTACTGTTCAGTAATAGTATTCTCCACTTGGCTATAATAGATATATGCTCTCAAATAGGCATCAATCCATATGTTACCAGATGGGTAATACACTGGCACACTGACAGAATCCACTTAGTCAACATAGGAGAAGCTACCTCAAGCGGTAGACCCATTACTAGCAGTGTAACCCAGTGTTCTGTGTATAGGCCTCTGTTATGTGTGAGTTACTCTTCTGAGGTGCAGGGCACAACCAGTGGGCTATGGGCAACCCCATTTGTAGAAGACTGCATGCTGGCTGCTGTCACCAAATCCCCTACTGATGTGGACATCCACCAAAAGTGTCTCACGCAAACACATGATTGGTGCCAGACACATGGCCTCGGGCTGCATACCACGAAATGCAGTGTCATACCCTTTGGGAATAGTGATGTCCCCACATATTATCACAGTACTAACAACATTCTAAGCATGCAATCAGTCATGAGGGATTTGTGCACACAGGTTGATGGCAACATGACATTTGACCACCATGTTGCTTCCATTGTAAGGAAAGCCTTCTATATGGCCCACCTCATACGTAAGGGTATTTCATCCAGGGACATGGAGGTCATAACATCCCTGTATTCCACCCAATAAGGCCCATTATTGAGTATAATGCCCTTTTCATCATATACCTCACAAAGCACATGCAGCAGCTGGGGAGACCACAGAGGTTCCTCACCAGGAAATACCAGGGCTTCAAACATCTACTATACATAGATAGGCTATAAGCCCATCCCTCTACCCAGTTTCATACAGACTCCTCAGAGGTGACCTCTGTTTGGCATTCAGTGCGATCATGGACTCCACCCTGATGGGACAGCTGCACAACTGCAAGTCAAGCTCCACTCTCTTAACTCACACACACCATCAACCTGGTCTGTGACATCAACAGGACTTGTTGGTGGGTCAGATGTGTGTCCCACACACTCAGTCCAGCTGTGGAATGGACACCCTATCCACCTATTAAAGCAATACCTGGATAACTTCATGGATAACAGGACATACACCCTTGGGATACCACCTGTGTTCCTGTTGGACTGGGGCATTGGGTGCTGAATTGCATAAACATGGGCTAAACTCTGGGCTAGGCTTATGAGGGCCTCAGGGCCAATAGCCTAGGAACCTCATATGATCCTAGCTATACCAGTTATGGCCCTGTGTGCTGTGATACACTGTGTTGTTATGTCTCCACACCCAGTACTGCCATCTACTGTGGTGTGTCCCATATGGGCAATGTTCCAGTACCATGTCATACAGCCACCATCCTACAAATAGGTGAATGGTATTACAAGTGTATGGTGACAGTCCAGCAACATCTGTGTGACACAATTACAGATAGCACTGCAAACATGCTGTAGGGTATCCTCCCTGTAGGTGTCTCACATCCACAGTACATGAAAAGAGACATTGAGGAGCTCTCTGATTATGTAGCCCAGGCAGGTATGACCCTGACCTTGAGCAGTATCCTACCTTCACCAAGAATGATGCCACAATACAGAGATAAGATGATCAGCTTTAACAATTGGCTTAAACTCTGGTGTCATTCAAAGGGGATCCAATGTCTGTCTGCCTGGGATGACATGCTGGACAAGCCACGCTGCTTCGCAAGGGACGGCTTGCACCTGTCACCCTGGGATTCCGGATATTGGCAAAGGCTCTTGCCACCCCATAGTGCCTTTTTAGGCAAGGCTCAAATTCTAAACCTACCACCCTAGAACACAAAAAGGAAAAACTAAGGGTAATGCT
The DNA here is from genome assembly GCF_019279795.1 of Protopterus annectens. Taxonomy (NCBI): domain Eukaryota; kingdom Metazoa; phylum Chordata; order Ceratodontiformes; family Protopteridae; genus Protopterus; species Protopterus annectens. The sequence goes on from NC_056743.1 coordinate 21,125,072, forward strand.
GCTCAATGCCAGAAGTCTAAATCTCAAAATGCACGCACTCGAGGCCCTTCTCAGTATGGAGAACATCGATGTCTGTGCAGTGACAGAAACCTGGTTCAAGGCTCCTGAGAGCACCCCAGCACTATCAGGTTTTACCTCTTATCATGCGTTCCGGCCCCAAAATCCGGACAATACCAAGAAAGGAGGGGGTATCCATATTCATCAAAGACACCCACACCTCAAGACTGGTGGCAACGCACGATGCATCGGAGACCATCCAGGTGCAATTAACCATAGGCAAGACTGCTCTGCAAATTGTAGCATGTTACAGGCCACCCTCACAAACTCAGGAACCTCACATGGCCTTCCTGAAAACACTAGAGGGGATAAATGTATCACCAAACACCATCATACTAGGTGACTTCAATTACCCTAATATAGACTGGGAACACTACTCAAGCCCAAACACCCTAGCCCAAAAGTTCCTGGAATTCATAAACTCAAATGCCATGGAACAACTAGTCACCATCCCCACAAGAGGAGAAAACATACTTGATCTCATCATCACGAACATGGGAGCACAATGTTCAACACCTGAAGTATACCCCTCACTGGTGAGATCAGATCACAAACTAATCTCGCTGGAGGTCCTCATCCCACCCCCACCTGAAATAAAAAAGACCACAGTAAAGAACTTCTCGAAACCGACTTCACACTTCAAAAGACTAGTGTGGTCACATTTAAGGCCACCGAGCCGACGGAAAACAGTACTCAAGCCGCTGAATCACTTACAAATGCCTTCTACCAGCACCTGCAGGACTGCATGGATAAGGCAATCCCAAGCAAAACAAAGACTCTTTGTACCAAAGGCAAGCGTCCACTCTGGTGGACCCCAGCCATAAACAAACTCTACAACAAAAGGAGGAAGCTACTACAAGATAGAGCAAAATCCTTAAAAGGTAAGACACCCTTGATCACTATAAGTAAAAACTAAGAGCTCTCATAAAATCATCCAAAGCAAATTTTGAGAGAAAAATAGCTAAAGACTCAAAAGACAATCATAAGGCCTTCTTTAGCTATGTTAGAAACCTGGGAGGAAACTCCCAGATATGCTCAGAACTAGTTCAAAATGATGTGAAGATTACTGATCCTACAGACATTGCCAACATACTGGCTGACAGGTTCAGTGCAAACTTCTCCCCTCCCCTCAAAAAGGAGAGATATCTATACCAAGCGATTGCAGCCCCTCAAACATCTCCAACGCCCAAGTGAGAACTGCTCTCTCCAAAGCAAAAACACAGCATCCATGGGACCTGATGGTGTCCCCGGCTGTGTGCTCCACGAACTCAACGAGGAATTAAACCCACAGCTAGGACAGCTGTTTAATCATAGTCTTACCTCTGGATACGTACCCAGGAGTGGCGCACTGCAACTGTGGTCCCACTTCACAAAGGCGGTGCCTCCACCGACCCTGGAAATTACCGGCCCATTAGCTTGACAAGCCTTATCTGCAAAGCCATGGAGAGGATCATAATGGACCTCATAAATAAAGACATAGGGAATTTGCAGACTTTGGATCCATCCCAGTTTGGCTTTGTCAAAGGCAGATCATGCCTTCTAAACTTGGTTGACTTTTTCGAAACAGTCACCAAAGCCATTGATGAGGGAAAGGCAGTCCATACAGCCTACCTCGATCTGGCGAAGGCCTTTGATACAATACCCCACTCGGGTATCATTGAAAAACTCATCAGCTTAAATGTTAACCCATACATCACAAGATGGGTTGCAAACTGGCTGAGTGACAGAACCCACAGGGTCAGAGTTGCTGGCGCCATGTCATTCTCAAAGCCTGTCACAAGTGGTGTACCACAGGGCTCAGTCCTGGGCCCACTCTTGTTTGGCATCTACTTTTCCGAAGTACAAGCAAACACAGGAGGGTTATGGCTGACAAAGTTTGCAGATGACTGCAAACTGGGCGCCATAGTAGAAAACACATCTGACACAGATATCCTTCAGAAGGGTCTCACAGAAACGGATAACTGGTGCCAGAGCCATGGCCTAAAGTTAAATGCCAAAAAATGCATAGTCATACCCTTCGGGAAAAACAAGGTTACCCCTAGCTACCAAATAGGTGGCAATCCACTGAGTACAGAAGAAGTAATCAGGGACCTGGGGACCCAGGTTGATAGTAGTCTGTCATTCGACACCCATGTAGCTAAAGTAGTTAGGAAGACCTTCTACATTGCCCACCTTATCATGAAGGGATTCTCATCTAGATCAAGGGAGGTCATAGTCTCCCTATACTCATCACTCATCAGACCAATGATTGAGTACAATGCCCCATTCGAATGTATCTGACCCGACACTTGCAGCAGCTGGAGAGGCCACAAAAGTTCCTCACCAAAAGGATAAAGGGTCTCAAACATCTGTCCTATGCTGCCCGACTGAAAGAACTCCAGCTCTATTCAGTCGCCACCGCTTGCTCAGAGGTGACCTTTGCCTAACATACAAGGCCATGTCAAACCCAGATTTGATGAATATGCTTCACCTCAAAAAATCTAGATCCGTCAGAGCCACAAGGGTGGGAGACTTAAACCTCGACATGGCTATTAATAGGACGTGCTGGAGGGATAGATTCATCACCCAAAGACTCCCTATGCTGTGGAATAAAATCCCGGTATATGTGAGGCAGAGCACCTCGCTGGCCTTGTTCAAGAGAAATCTTGACCAATGGATGGGAGATCGCAGATATACCCCAGGGATTACCTCAGTGTCACTGCTCAACAGAGGCACAGCAAAATAATGGGTATAGTTCCCCATACTAAAGGGGTGGCGTAAGCCACAAAACTATGGGCTAGGCTTGTAAATGCCCTCGGGCAGATAGCCTAGTATGAACCTATGAACCTATGAACCTATAGATGTTTACAGAATGTGCATATGTGCCTGATATATGTGGACCCTCTGCCAGACAAATGTCGATGTCTGGCAAACAGTTGGCCAATATGTAACGGTTGTTCCCAGACTGTGGGGAATCTGGCTGTCATGCAACAGACCCCTCAGATAACAGTTATGGTACATTAATATGTGGTACTGTATTCATTCCCTTACATTGTATGCTTGAAATGTACACTCTGTTGCTGAGGCAGAGCCTGTGTCCCCCCACTACTACTGGCTATAACCTGCTGTAGGAGGTCAACAGGTATGCTAGCCATAGCTCTCAGTTGATGAGATACAGGTGAGGAATACACAGTGACCTAGGCAGAGTATGTCAGGAGCAGTCAGGGACACCTGGACAATGTTTGAACTATGCCTGTGTGACATTCACAGACTGAGAGGAACTGACTGACAGCACATCATGTGATATGCCACCTTTATCCACCGCCTTCATGTAGGCCTTGGCCCTTTTACTGGCCTGTGAGATGGACGTTAACAAGGTGTGGGGACTACAGCATCACAGAAGGTAGGTAAAAATACTGCCCACTGTTTGGATTTATGTGGTATGTCCATAGTTTTGCATGCTAGGTTTGGCCATTGTGAACAGACAATCTGATTATGTGGTAGTTTACTGTTTAACAATGTGGGTTGAGGTCAGTAAGGGGACAGGCAGATGTGAGTGTCATATGTCATTTGCATCAGAATATGCATGCTGCTGCAGTAGCTGCAGGTCTATCAGCTGTGTATGTTTGTAGAGGAAGACTGTGACATATGTTCCTGTCACTTGACCATCCCCCCCACCCCTTTATGTATGGGTGCTGTGTGAATTCACTGTTCTATGTGGGTGGGAGGTATGGTAGGTCTGTAGCAGGTAGCTGAACACACTACCGCATATGTTGCAGGCTGCAGCTGCTGCATTCTGCCCAGGAGTCATAGTGGTGATTGTGAACACAATGGGGACAGCAAGCTGTATATGTCAGTGAGGGAGCTGTTTCAGCTCTGTTGTCACAGCATAGCCAGGGTTACAGTACCCATAACAGTCCAGGTGACGCATGTGCCTCTGGTACATATGTTATGTAATAGTTCCATCCAGAGAGTGGTAGGCAACATTTAGGAAGCCTATACATATTTGTCAAGTGTGTCCTAACCTACAGGCCTTTGACATGCTACTATGGATGGCAGTGACTGCAGTAGCAGTGATCAGTTCTGATTGAAATTGCAGGGCTCAGTTATTTATTTGTTGTATTGGAAAGCATGTACTTAACATGCAATAGACTGGAATGTAGGCCAGGACTGTGGGTGGTAAAATGTACAGCATGCTAGGAATGTAACAGATTGAGCTACTGAGTCCATATTATAGCAGGTGTATTTGCAAGACATATATGCATGCATACAGTCTGTTACACAGGATTCGCATGAACATGGGTGTTTGGATGGGTGTGACATGTGACACTGAACTGTCTGTCATGCTTTTCTGCTGTCAATCTGTACTAACTTGGCAGTACTGCTGGACACAGAATAGGTTATGTGACAACCATGTCAAAAGTAGATGTCACAATTGTGGACATTCTGTAACACTCTATGCATTTGTCAGCTCTACCTGATATCCTAGGCCTCACGTACATCCATCAACATTTATTTGGCTGTGTACTGGTTTGGTGTCTGAATTACAGCCCCAAGTACGCTGTCATCTTTCCCATTATATGTACAAGTAGTGTGTCACTGACACTCAGGATAAGTTTATGTGAACATCTGTTTTACTTCAGAGCTGAGTGGCCTAGTGGGCTAATTCACCATGCTGTAGTTGACAAGGTCTTCAGTTTGAGACTTGGCAGGGGTAATTATTTTGCTGATTTGTATAACAGTGTCAGAAACAGATAAGGTGATTAAAGCAGTTTTAAGCGGGTTTAAGTGGGTTTGCGTGGTGCACAGTGTTGCTTAGCTCCGCTTAAACCCGCGCTATTTCCAAAAAACAGAAAAAAAGGGGTGAAAAGAAAGTGGTAAAATGGGGGCAAGCAGGGGGAAAAAACAATGTGAAAGACAGGTAGGGATGTACAAGACGGGTGTAGGAAAGGACCATAGGTCTCCACTTCTTGTATAGCAACAGAGGTGCAGGTTAAGGAGAATTTGGAATTTGGAGCCTCACATCCCAGAGAGAGGGGTGTGGATGGCATAACATTGTTGATTAATTGCTGTAATGATTGATTTTGGGCAGTGTAGGTGTGGGCAAAATGAAGAACTATGTATGGGGCGATATTTATTTTTGTGTGGGATAGATGCCCATTTTTTTTTAAGGTGAGAGTGGAATGTTGGAAAAGGGTTATAGGTATGTTTGGGGAGGTAAGTTGGGTAGGAGAGGTTGCATTTGTAAACAGACAATACAGCAGAAAGGGCAGTGTATGACACATGAGAGGGGAAGTACCAGGTTGAGTCCCAGGGTACCCAGTGCCATGGCCAGTTGAGGTGGGGTAGGTGGATCCACAGGAACTGGCCTACCCACTCATGCTATGGTGTTGAGGTTTTTTCGAAGTGTATAGTTAATAATGAACAGAACATTTAAACGTTAGTTATAACAATATGCAAGGTTGTTGCAAATAGCCCAGTAAGATAACATTACGTAGTATATGGAACACAACAATAAATGGGATAACAGTCAGTATTGTAACAGCATGCCAGTAACAGTTACGGCAAAAGCCCAGCAACATAGGTAATTCAACAAGGTATTCAGCCATTGTAATTTATAAGAATAATAAAACACAAGGCCGAACATTAAGTTTTGAGAACAACATATGTTAAAAGTAAACCATACCCAATGTATAACAACAATAAATTGTGATGCAGATAAGGGGTGGGGAGGCAGAGAAAGACATTCCATTACTACCAGTATAGGCTATATTGTTTGCAACAGTACTCTTCTATACTCTACAGGACGGCCCTTACTTTACGTCTACATGTGCCCTATAGCTTCTGTAGCATGTACATACCTCTCAAGCTATCCATATGGGACAGTATGGGCCAAGCTGTAACACCTATAGGTACACAGCTACAGGAGACTATTACATATCAGGGGAACATATATGACTACCAAGGTGTACTGTGGACTGATGTAGTGTGAGTGTGCTATTGACATAAATCAACTGGATGTTAAATCTTTGCCTAAGGGATTTGGCAACAGTGATCACAGTCCATGCAGCGGGACACTTGAGAGACATGTATTATGCACACTACAGAGATTTTATGATTATCATGCAATCCTTGGCAGGCTTGGGATTAGAGTATCAGCAGACATTCATAGATGCACCAGGCATACAGCTGTACCAACATTACACAGTTTTATTTCTTTTATTAACTTCTATTAGTAGTGTACTTGTTGAAATTTTATTTACTGAAGTCTTATCACCTTGCTGAGGAATGCTGTTTACATTCTGGTACATCTGGACACACAAATTAGTAACCCATTCGAACAGCTACTACAGCCATTTGTTTACCTGTAATTCCTGTGGAAGAACATCTGTTAACAAGACATAACTGTTTCTATAAATAATTAGTAGTACCTGTCCCTGGATTCACCTTACAGTTGTGTCCTGTGGGGTTTGTTTTTCTCCATTTGAGGAAGATATGGTCTGTCACAAACTGGTGTGATTTGATCCAACAACCTCCACTTCCCAGGATATTAGGATTACAGGCGTACGCCACATGCCCGGAGATTCAAATCCCAACCTGTGTGTGACAAAATGTAGAACATACCTAGCATTTATCGGGTCTATATTATAACATCGAAGTCTGAAAACATCAAATGTTATAATATCGACCCCATTCAATCGAAACACCAGAAAACTGAACAGTTAGAATGGCAATTTTTTTCCCAGGGAAAAAATTTGCTGTTCCAACAAACATACACACAACTCAAGCACACCAAAATAAATAATTCACACACATACACTTCACGAAACCCTATACTAAGCCAGACATACACCACTAGCTACCCACTTACCTTATCCCAACCCTAACCCTAAGGTCCCTAACTATCACAAACTCACCTTACCTACTCCCTAACTCTAACTCACCTACCCCACCCTAACCCTCAAGTCCACACAATCGCACATTTACCTGACCCGCGGCCTAACCCTAACTCACTTAAGCCATGCCCAATCGCACACCTACCTTCATTCACACACTTACCTTAACCTGGTTTGTAGCCTTCGCTCCACAAATGAGGAAATAGTGAAGCTGCAGAAACAGCCCACTGAATACTTTCCCTAGGAAAGTATTCAGTGTTCTGCAGCTTTGCTATTTCAAGGGTTCGCTCTACTAGGTTTGATATTATCAAACTGATCTACTGATCCACTGCTGAGTATTGATTGACTGATATGTGCCTTTAGCTCACCTGGTAATAAACTGTGACCTGGTAATAGAGGTAGAGAGTTATACAAGACTGCAGTGACACTGGAACACAGATGTATGAGATTCATGCTTGACAGAGATAGTAGGTGAACTGTTCATTAAGACATGGAATGCATGTGTGGATAATGAGCCCCTAGTGGGTGGACATGTGTGAAGTGTGCAGACCATATTGGAGTGCTTGGTTGGCTATCTGACCCATATACAGTTGCAGATGGTATATTTGCAATCTACAGCTATTGCAGTTTCATACTTGCCTGGAGCAGCATCACTAAGTTCAGGAATGCATATAGTTGAAATGCAATGGTTAACACAAGACAATCCTGAGATACACAGTGTTATACCTTGGCCGCTCCTATTACAGGTTCAAATCTTAGTTCAGAACAAATATCATAATGCATTATATTTTGATGTACAGATCCACATCTACAGCTTAGCAAAACACTCTTTATTAGCTAACCTTCAGTCACTTAGTGTTATTATTCCCATTTTTACTTCACAACACTTGTAATACTCGAGTTCATGACCAACAGCCTAAATACACAGATATTGAAGAACAGAGCTTTATTAGGGGTGACATCATGCAGAGATTGCTATACATCTAACAATCTGCACTGATGGACAGTTCATATAATGCAAGTGTTGAAAAATCTGTACTTCCACATTTAATGCAGTAGATATTTTATTTCCTTAACATTATTAATACAGTTGAACTTTATTTCCTTAACATTATTAATGCAGTTGAACAGTATTTCCTTTACATTATTAATGCAGTTGCACTTTATTTCCTTTATATTATTAATGCAGTTGAACTTTATTTCCTTTACATTATTAATGCAGTTGAACTTTATTTCCTTAACATTATTAATGCAGTTGAACTTTATTTCCTTTACATTATTAATGCAGTTGAACTTTATTTCCTTCACATTATTTATACAGTTGAATTGTATTTCCTTAACATTATTAATGCAGTTGAATTTTATTTCCTTAACATTATTAATGCAGTTGAACTTTATTTCCTTGACATTATTAATGCAGTTGAACTTTATTTCCTTAACATTATTAATGCAGTTGAACTTTATTTCCTTAACATTATTAATGCAGTTGAACTTTATTTCCTTGACATTATGAATGCAGTTGAACAGTATTTCCTTAACATTATTAATGCAGTTGAACAGTATTTCCTTAACATTATTAATGCAGTTGAACTTTATTTCCTTAACATTATTAATGCAGTTGAACTTTATTTCCTTAACATTATTAATGCAGTTGATCTTTATTTCCTTAACATTATGAATGCAGTTGAACTTTATTTTTTTAACATTATTAATGCAGATGAACAGTATTTCCTTAACATTATTAATGCAGTTGAACAGTATTTCCTTAACATTATTAATGCAGTTGAACTTTATTTCCTTAACATTATTTATACACTTGAACTTTATTTCCTTAACATTATTAATGCAGTTGAACTTTATTTCCTTAACATTATTAATGCAGTTGAACTTTATTTCCTTAACATTATTAATGCAGTTGAACTTTATTTCCTTAACATTATTAATGCAGTTGAACTTTATTTCCTTAACATTATCAATGCAGTTGAAATTTATTTCCTTAACATTATTAATGCAGTTGAACTTTATTTCCTTAACATTATTAATGCAGTTGATCTTTATTTCCTTAACATTATGAATGCAGTTGAACTTTATTTCCTTAACATTATTAATGCAGTTGAACTTTATTTCCATAACATTCTTAATGCAGTTAAACAGTATTTCCTTAACATTGTTAATGCAGTTGAACAGTATTTCCTTAACATTATTAATGCAGTTGAACTTTATTTCCTTAACATTATTAATGCAGTTGAATAGTATTTCCTTTACATTATTAATGCAGTTGAACTTTATTTCCTTAACATTATGAATGCAGTTGAACTTTATTTCCTTAACATTATTAATGCAGTTGAACTTTATTTCCTTAACATTATTAATGCAGTTGATCTTTATTTCCTTAACATTATTAATGCAGTTGAACTTTATTTCCTTAACATTATTAATGCAGTTGAACTTTATTTCCTTAACATTATGAATGCAGTTGAACTTTATTTCCTTAACATTATTAATGCAGTTGAACTTTATTTCCTTAACATTATTAATGCAGTTGATCTTTATTTCCTTAACATTATTAATGCAGTTGAACTTTATTTCCTTAACATTATTAATGCAGTTGAACAGTATTTCCTTAACATTATTAATGCAGTTGAACTTTATTTCCTTAACATTATTTATACAGTTGAACTTTATTTCCTTAACATTATTAATGCAGTTGAACTTTATTTCCTTAACATTATTAATGCAGTTGAACAGTATTTCCTTTATATTATTAATGCAGTTGAACTTTATTTCCTTAACATTATTAATGCAGTTGATCTTTATTTCCTTAACATTATGAATGCAATTGAACTTTATTTCCTTAACATTATTAATGCAGTTGAACAGTATTTCCTTAACATTATTAATGCAGTTGAACAGTATTTCCTTAACATTATTAATGCAGTTGAACTTTATTTCCTTTACATTATTAATGCAGTTGAACTTTATTTCCTTCACATTATTTATACAGTTGAATTTTATTTCCTTAACATTATTAATGCAGTTGAATTTTATTTCCTTAACATTATTAATGCAGTTGAACTTTATTTCCTTAACATTATTAATGCAGTTGAACTTTATTTCCTTAACATTATGAATGCAGTTGAACAGTATTTCCTTAACATTATTAATGCAGTTGCACTTTATTTCCTTAACATTATTAACGCAGTTGAACTTTATTTCCTTAACATTATGAATGCAGTTGAACTTTATTTCCTTAACATTATGAATGCAGTTGAACAGTATTTCCTTAACATTATTAATGCAGTTGAACTTTATTTCCTTAACATTATGAATGCAGTTGAACTTTATTTCCTTAACATTATGAATGCAGTTGAACTTTATTTCTTTAACATTATTAATGCAGATGAACAGTATTTCCTTAACATTATTAATGCAGTTGAACAGTATTTCCTTAACATTATTAATGCAGTTGAACTTTATTTCCTTAACATTATTTATACAGTTGAACTTTATTTCCTTAACATTATTAATGCAGTTGAACTTTATTTCCTTAACATTATTAATGCAGTTGAACAGTATTTCCTTAACATTATTAATGCAGTTGAACTTTATTTCCTTAACATTATTAATGCAGTTGAACTTTATTTCCTTAACATTATTAATGCAGTTGAACTTTATTTCCTTAACATTATGAATGCAGTTGAACTTTATTTCCTTAACATTATTAATGCAGTTGAACAGTATTTCCTTAACATTATTAATGCAGTTGATCTTTATTTCCTTAACATTATGAATGCAGTTGAACTTTATTTCCTTAACATTATTAATGCAGTTGAACAGTATATTAATGCAGTTGAACAGTATTTCCTTAACATTATTAATGCAGTTGAACTTTATTTCCTTAACATTATTAATGCAGTTGAACTTTATTTCCTTAACATTATTAATGCAGTTGAACTTTATTTCCTTAACATTATTAATGCAGTTGAACTTTATTTCCTTAACATTATGAATGCAGGTGAACAGTATTTCCTTAACATTATTAATGCAGTTGAACTTTATTTCCTTAACATTATTAATGCAGTTGAATAGTATTTCCTTTACATTATTAATGCAGTTGAACTTTATTTCCTTAACATTATGAATGCAGTTGAACTTTATTTCCTTAACATTATTAATGCAGTTGAACTTTATTTCCTTAACATTATTAATGCAGTTGAACTTTATTTCCTTAACATTATTAATGCAGTTGATCTTTATTTCCTTAACATTATGAATGCAGTTGAACTTTATTTCCTTAACATTATTAATGCAGTTGAACAGTATTTCCTTAACATTATTAATGCAGTTGAACTTTATTTCCTTAACATTATTTATACAGTTGAACTTTATTTCCTTAACATTATTAATGCAGTTGAACTTTATTTCCTTAACATTATTAATGCAGTTGAACTTTATTTCCTTAACATTATTAATGCAGTTGAACAGTATTTCCTTTATATTATTAATGCAGTTGAACTTTATTTCCTTAACATTATTAATGCAGTTGATCTTTATTTCCTTAACATTATGAATGCAGTTGAACTTTATTTCCTTAACATTATTAATGCAGTTGAACAGTATTTCCTTAACATTATTAATGCAGTTGAACAGTATTTCCTTAACATTATTAATGCAGTTGAACTTTATTTCCTTAACATTATTAATGCAGTTGAACAGTATTTCCTTAACATTATTAATGCAGTTGAACAGTATTTCCTTAACATTATTAATGCAGTTGAACTTTATTTCCTTAATATTATTTATACAGTTGAACTTTATTTCCTTAACATTTTTAATGCAGTTGAACTTTATTTCCTTAACGTTATTAATGCAGTTTAACTTTATTTCCTTAACATTATTAATGCAGTTGAACAGTATTTCCTTTATATTATTAATGCAGTTGAACTTTATTTCCTTAACATTATTTATACAGTTGAATTTTATTTCCTTAACATTATTAATGCAATTGAACAGTATTTCCTTTATATTATTAATGCAGTTGAACTTTATTTCCTTAACATTATTAATGCAGTTGAACAGTATTTCCTTAACATTATTAATGCAGTTGAACTTTATTTCCTTAACATTATTAATGCAGTTGAACTTTATTTCCTTAACATTATTAATGCAGTTGAACTTTATTTCCTTAACATTATTAATGCAGTTGAACAGTATTTCCTTAACATTATTAATGCAGTTGAACTTTATTTCCTTAACATTATTAATGCAGTTGAATAGTATTTCCCTAACATTATTAATGCAGTTGAACTTTATTTCCTTAACATTATGAATGCAGTCGAACTTTATTTCCTTAACATTATGAATGCAGTCGAACTTTATTTCCTTTACATTATTAATGCAGTTGAACAGTATTTCCTTAACATTACCATTGCTGTAGACACTTTTATTTCCTTAACATTATTAATGTAATAGAAAATGTATTTTCTTGTCATTATCAGGTTTCATGCTTTCGTCTGTATTGAACTGTTCCTGGCATTATACTGAAGACAGAATATACCTACTGGCAGTCACTACTTTACTCTTTCTTGTTTATATGACTATGGATTGCAAAATATATCTGTACTCACCACACTCATGATTCAACCTGTCCAGGCATCCTGCATGGGCTTCCAGGTTGCGAGCTCTCTCCTCTGCAGCTGTAGGGAGAGAAACTCACCATTATGCATACCTGTCTATCAGATATTCATACTAGAATTTGGTTAAACAATGCTTACAATACTTACAAACTTGTGGGACATTGTCCTCCCAATCATCTTGAATCCATGTGGCCCTTCCTACACTTCAGGTCATTGTAATGGTGATGCACCTGCTCAGCTGTGTGGGGGATACCAGTTGCACTGGTGAGGTCATGTGTCAGCCGGTCCCAAGCCTCTGATTTATTCTCTGACACCTGGTACTGGCCCTGTAGCAGCCAGTTATCATGTTCTTTTACAAAGTGTCCAATAATGACCCTGGACTTCAAAATGCCTCACTGCTGCACCTGGAATCATGCACCCTCTCCAACTCCTGCCATAGTCTATGCCAATATCACACTTCAACAGATTCTGGCTGTATTCCCACCTATTGCACTTAAATAAGGCTATTTTCCTGCTCTTTGCCACTATTGGACCATTTAAAAAATGTGAAGCTTCGCTTAGCTTTGCAACCTGCTAAGCTTAGGTGAGCAGTGCTTATTATTAGATTATAGGTGCACAAACCAGCTTAGCTGAGCTGAGGACTGCTTAAACTGGGATTGCTTAGCAGTGCCCAAACCAGCTAAGAAGAGCTGTGTGTTGCTAAGTACTGCTAAAAATGGGTCCTGTTTAAGCACTGCATGGCTTGGCTTAGCAGAGCTTAGCTGAGAGCAAACCAGAAATAAAAATAAATAAATAAATAAATAAATAAACGTATTTGTTCATTCCTAATAGTTTATTATTATGTGTATGTATTTTACTTTTATATTTCCTGACCTTATGTAGTTTATTTTCTTTATCATGGAGTGTGGATTTTATGTATTGTAAACTTGTGTGTAACCGGAGCTTTTTTCCCTGGGTCCCCACTGAATTATGGGCTTCTGGCCTAGTTGGACTAACCCGGTTACCAACTGTCATTACATATATCAATAAAAAAAATATTTATAATATATTGCTATCAAATTTAAAAGCTGAATGGCCTGTCTGTGTATTCAAACCATGCACCTACTGCACACAGGGCCATGACTAACCATTCAACTATGTGGATATGTTGATTACTACTATACATTTATATATAGCTCTCAGCTACATTTAAGCACTGCTGAGTGCAGCGTCTCACTGTGCAAACATGCACAGCTATGCTTAAACTTGACCTTTGAGATGAAAATTAAAAGTATCTGGTTTCTATTTTTAGATGTCCATTGCTAAGTGCCGCACCGCAAAAACATACAAAAATAAATAAGTAAAAAATAAAATATTTAACGTTTACATTTCAGTGTTATCCGGCACTTTGACAGTGCAGGGGTTTGTGTTACTCATCTGTGAACACTGTGACACACCCCCTACACTGATTCTGTAACCGTGTTACACGGCTCTCTCACAGTAGCGTGCCTTCATTAATAGGCTAGACGCGCTGCCGAGGTGGAGCTGCAGACACAGCCATGGTGCCCTCTGTGTAGGCCTTCCACTATTCCTACATGGAATTTATTAAATCCCCACCTATATCCCTAAATGTGAGATGTCATACCATACATCTCCTTAATCTCCCTTCTTCACTCAATTCCGTACATCTACCAATTTCTCTTCCCTGGCTTTCTCTCTAAATATATCATAAGCCTGCTTTTCTCTCACTTTGAGTTTCAATTCCTGTCTGTATTATACTAACTTTCTTTTAATATTTCTATAAACTGGCTAAAATTTCTCTAACTATTAAAATATCTTCAGATAACTTGTTTTTTCTTAACCAATGTTTTTATATTATGCATAATTTGGTATAATTATTTAAATGGTAGCTGTTTGTATTATTTTTAAAGACTGTAAAATTATTGTTCTTAAAATTTTTTTAATACTTTGAAGCTTTTCTCCCTGGGTGTCTGCTGAAAATGGGTTCCTACCCAGTCAGATTTTCCTGGTAATCAAATGTCAATAAATAAATACATATTGTGTGTGTGTGTGTGTGTGTGTGTGTGTGTGTGTGTGTGTGTGTGTGTGTGTGTGTCTCAAATGGAAGCATCATTTTCACAAATATCCAAGTCTGTGAGCACCACACATCTCCACTGTATTCCACACAAATACCTGGAAAAATCAGCATATCCTGAAGCTGTACAAAAGTCACTGCCTAAGCCTCCAAGGTCTAATAAGATTTGGTTTCAGCAGAAATTAAAAACAGAGCATATATTGCCACATCCATAACCTAGAGTCACCAGGAAAAAAATCACCCCAACTAAGTAGTCTTAAACTCCCAATACTAAAAATGTACTGGTAATTGGTGATTGCATAATGAGGTACATAAACTCTACTCTCACAAGGCTGCAAACAAACAGGATGATGGTGAGATATCTTTCAGGTTTCGGATCTCTGATGTCTCAAGGGCCCTCTCAACTATGATGGGGTGGCCCGTGTGCAGTGGTGAATCCAGGAATCTAAGGAATGGCAGAGGAAACTGAGCGAACACAGTTTACAAATCCAGGCAAAATAGCGTACAAAAACTTTAATGACCGCTTTCATCACACGACTTCATCAGAATACACTCCATTAAAAGAATCAGTGCCTTAAATACATGTTTATTGCCAATCAATACAAATGAATCCAATTAAGTGGTACAAAATTTAAAAACACAGTGTTCATGTTTCAAAGAAAAAAAGACAAATCACTATGTTTGTTGATAGCTAACTTACGATACTTTAAAAAACACTTAACGTTGATGGTTTCATTTAAACCAGGGGTTTTATCAGAATTTAATCTGATCTGCTAAAGTGTCTCTCTTTGCTCTAAATAGTTTTTGAAATCCCCTACCCTCATATCCGGTTTACAAACTTCTAGAACAGAAAAAACAAATTTTTTGAAAAAGGGACAAGCAACAGAATGCCTGTATAAGGCATTATTTTGGTCTTTACTTCTAATGCTATATAAATGTTCCTTTATGCGTGTCCCCAAACTTCTAGTGGTCATTCCCACATAAAACGCTGGACACGCAGTGCACATGCCAATGTACACAACCCCATGTGAGTTACAATTAACAAACTCAGGGACCTCAAAAGTTCTGTCTGTAGTGGCAACTGCAATGCTAGAACCTACAGAAATATATCTGCAAATTCTGCATCCCTGACAACAAAACATACCCTTCTTTTTGGTCACAGTCTTAATAGTGTTTGAACTGTTGTGTTCTAACATTTTTTTAATGTTATGGGTGTTACGAAACACAAAACACGGTTTGCTTCCAACTACACGAACAATATCAGAATTTCCTTGAATAACCCTCCAATTCTTTTCAAGCACAGATTTAATACGGTTGATGTCACCACTCATTTCAAGGGAACACACTGAATCAAAATAAAAATTACTGGGTTCTCATCCACACTGGTCATCAACCGTGATGACCATTGACCTGTTAAGAATAGCTGGATAATGGGTTGAATGCTTATTAAAAATTTCATTGCCACTTTCAATTAATAAAAATTCATCATAACCCCTCTGTAAAAACAGTGAAGCAATGAAATGAAATTCCTGGACTAAGTCCTCTTCTTTGCTAGTCATACGACTAGCTCTAATATATTGGCCCCTGGGTATGTTTCTAACGATATGTTTCGGGTGGCCACTTTGGTAGTGCAAATATCCGTTTGTAAAAGTTTGCTTCCTGAAAATTTTACTATGAAATCTATTATCAACGAAGTCCCACCAAAAACAAATATCTAGAAAATTAACTGCCAAACCAATGTCACCTTTGATGAATTTTAAATAACTGGATGACAAATTAACCTCTGAGATAAAGGCTTCAACAGTGTCAACATTACCTTCTATAATAAAAATTAAGTAGCCAATAAATCTGCAAAAAAAATCAATATGAAATTTTTCCTTTAAAATAGGGATACTTTCAAACTCCCACCAAGCCATTAAAATTCATCAAAGGTGACATTGGTTTGGCAGTTAATTTTCTAGATATTTGTTTTTGGTGGGACTTCGTTGATAATAGATTTCATAGTAAAATTTTCAGGAAGCAAACTTTTACAAACGGATATTTGCACTACCAAAGTGGCCACCCGAAACATATCGTTAGAAACATACCCAGGGGCCAATATATTAGAGCTAGTCGTATGACTAGCAAAGAAGAGGACTTAGTCCAGGAATTTCATTTCATTGCTTCACTGTTTTTACAGAGGGGTTATGATGAATTTTTATTAATTGAAAGTGGCAATGAAATTTTTAATAAGCATTCAACCCATTATCCAGCCATTCTTAACAGGTCAATGGTCATCACGGTTGATGACCAGTGTGGACGAGAACCCAGTAATTTTAATTTTGATTCAGTGTGTTCCCTTGAAATGAGTGGTGACATCAACCGTATTAAATCTGTGCTTGAAAAGAATTGGAGGGTTATTCAAGGAAATTCTGATATTGTTCGTGTAGTAGGAAGCAAACCGTGTTTTGTGTTTCGTAACACCCATAACATTAAAAAAATGTTAGAACACAACAGTTCAAACACTATTAAGACTGTGACCAAAAAGAAGGGTATGTTTTGTTGTCAGGGATGCAGAATTTGCAGATATATTTCTGTAGGTTCTAGCATTGCAGTTGCCACTACAGACAGAACTTTTGAGGTCCCTGAGTTCGTTAATTGTAACTCACATGGGGTTGTGTACATTGGCATGTGCACTGCGTGTCCAGCGTTTTATGTGGGAATGACCACTAGAAGTTTGGGGACACGCATAAAGGAACATTTATATAGCATTAGAAGTAAAGACCAAAATAATGCCTTATACAAGCATTCTGTTGCTTGTCCCTTTTTCAAAAAATTTGTTTTTTCTGTTCTAGAAGTTTGTAAACCGGATATGAGGGTAGGGGATTTCAAAAACTATTTAGAGCAAAGAGAGACACTTTGGCAGATCAGATTAAATTCTGATAAAACCCCTGGTTTAAATGAAACCATCAACGTTAAGTGTTTTTTAAAGTATTGTAAGTTAGCTATCAACAAACATAGTGATTTGTCTTTTTTCTTTGAAACATGAACACTGTGTTTTTAAATTTTGTACCACTTAATTGGATTCATTTGTATTGATTGGCAATTTAAACATGTATTTAAGGCACTGATTCTTTTAATGGAGTGTATTCTGATGAAGTCGTGTGATGAAAGCGGTCATTAAAGTTTTTGTACGCTATTTTGCCTGGATTTGTGAACTGTGTTCGCTCAGTTTCCTCTGCCATTCCTTGGATTTATTTGTTTTTTGGCTTTTTCTACATGAATCCAGGAATCTGCAGAATAGAGGGGGAAGCCATCTAGAAAGGAGACGAAAGGAGGATGGAATGTAGAACAATCGGGGTGAAGGGCCATGGAAAGATCACTTAGAAATACCCTTAAAGCACGCATGAAAATCCAACATTATATATTCAGTTGGACATCACTGTGGTGAGGCTTTGGTAGCAGAAGTAGGTAACGCCTGTCCAACATGCAACAAATTTACAGATGATAACAGGCATCATGCTACACTGAAATAAAAAATAAGTACAAACCCCTTGATTTCAGACATTAAAATTCAGGGTGTCAAAACAGTATTTGCAAAATGTACAATTATCACCCTCTGGCATGAGACTAAACACTGTGTTGACTGTATCTAGTTACTTCTGCTAGACGACATATGTAAACTGAAAGGGAAGACCCTGGGGAAACATTTTAGAGTCTTCCTGTAAGTAAAATAACTATACTAATTACAAACTTGTGATTCTCTAAAGGGTTTGTGTAAAACTTTTTAGTTTGGACCTCATATGGTTTTCTTACAGGTAATTACACACCAGCTGCTTGGTCTGTAACTGTTTAAAAACAACTTATTAAGACCAAAGCTAAATATGTAGTCTGTGTAAGATCACAGTTTGAACCAGACCGTTCTACACATCACTGGGGAGTTTCTGCTTTCTCCATTGATATATGCAATCATGAGTACTGCGGTGGTGGTGCTGCGGTAGCATTGTCGCCTTACAGTTAGACGTTGCCCGTTCGATTCTCAGTTAAAGCGTCTTCTGTGTGGCGACATGCGTGAATGGGCGTTCCTTCGTTAAAGGTTGTGCGTTAGGCCTGGCAAACCATCACGTAAAAATCTACTGCCAATCATTAGCAGACCGGAGTTCCGCTGTGGCGACCCCTAACCAGGAAAAGCCGAAAGACACAAATATGCAATCCTGAATTAACATAAGTAAATTTGTATAGTGAGATGGGTCTTGTCACCAAAACAAGTGGTGCAGGTGGCTTGCACCACTGCAAAAATGTTTATGTAATCATCTGTAGTTGGGTTTTAGGCAAAGTTTGATGTTGATCTCTGGAGACTGAGAAATATTTTTTTTTCAATCAACCTTTTATCCATCTTTACCAAGGAGAAGGTTCTGATACAGGATTGGAAAAATGATTTCTCCACCTTCTTGCCAGTATCTGTTTGTGTCCCATGAGGATCTATACTAGGCCCAATAGTTTTCAATATATTCATTAGTGACCTCTACACTGCTATAAAATCTGCTACTCTCCTAGCTCAATATGCTGATGACTGAAACCATAATGTCCTCTCTCAACACTAAGACCATACAGTGTCCAGACCTCTCAACTGGACAGATGTTTGCCTCATATTTTTGGTCTATTTTTCATAAAATTGTGGTTTTCTGGCAAATTAGTGGCAAATCATTAAAGACTGAAATTAGGAAATAATGACAGACATTTCGGTTTCAGACTTCATATCCTTCAGAAAATTCAAGCTAATTTTTGGGTCTTTGTCCCACTTTTATTTATGGCTTTGTCCAGATTTCTTGCTCTAAGAGGTTGAGAGGTATGCCTAACACAACGGTCCTTCTTTTCAACTGAAACATGGCTAAATAATTCATAACTACTACTACTAAACCCAAAAAAAGATAAATTACTGCTCTTTACCCCATAACACTTCTCTTTTAAAGTGACATTCTTCATTTTCATCTCTGCCAACACCATGATAGAACAAGTAAACAACACAAAATTACTGTATGTCATCAAAGATTATCAGTTAAAATTCAACCACTGTTTTTCACATGTGGTTAAAAACACATAAAATAGGTAAATATATAGAGTAAAAACCTACCTCATTGACATAAACAGAAGACATTTAGCCTCTAATTTCTTACTGCTATCCCTCCTCTATGCTGCCTCTCTTTCACTAACCTTCAGATCTCGCAACTGTCCACCACACTTAAGCAATGCTGTAATAAAATCGTTAGATTTCCAGTAAACAATAGCAACAGAACACATTACTGCCTAACCGTCAGAGAATTAAACTGTTTAGAGCTATCACATCACCTAGCTCTTTCTCAGCTAACTGCAACTCACAGACTTCTTTATAAGCCAGAATTGCCTAGGCCTTAACAACTTAATACAACCCTACCACCCCCAAAACATTCTCTGCTCTAGAGAAAAGTCACTAACAACTATAGAAAAATCATCAACTACTGCAGGTGACTCTATATTCAAATGGTGTAGCTAAACTATGGAACCACATCCCACTACCATTGAAATCCATTTAGAGTGCAAATTTATTTAAAACACAACTAAAACTTCACCTGTCAAGTCACTGGATCTTCTCCTGTGTACTGCAGGATAAATGCCACTGTTATCTTCAATTTGCCATACTGTCAAACATTTCTCTTCACTCAAAATCCAGCGCCCTACAACCAGTCTTCACCAATACCTGAATAGATTTCCTTGCATCTCTCAGCCATATACAGAGTTTTGTGTCATTGTTCACCTCCCCACCACTATACGTCTGATATATAACTTATTATAGCCTGTGACACACCTGCACTGGCCCAGTAATGAAAGAGCGTCAATCCTCACCACTGGCAACAGTGAGGGATGTACACAATGGGAGGATAACAAGTACACACACAGTAAATTACAATTCCCCCTTAAGAGTACACAGAGATCACAGTATGGAACTGGATTCTCCCTCTTTTTCCTGATCCCCAGTAGGATTCCCCACTGGCACACCTCTAGGGTCGAGATCTCAGCTGAGTGGCCAAGCCAAAACCTCCAGCACCCTCTCTATCCAACTAGTGCTTTATGTCCCTGCTCAAGTAGCTGACACACACACACACTTTGAGATTTGATTTATGCACAAACACAAACACACACTTGGGAAAGGCTTCACAGGTTTACTAGCTTACAAATGACATATGATTATTTACAAAATTCCAGATAGCTGGGCTGGCAGTGTCACATTTCTATATAAATCATATTAATATTTTCAAGTGACATAATTATTTACAAAATTCCAGATAGCTGGGCTGGCAGTATTTCCCTGGTGTCACATAGCCATGTACATAATTGTCGATAATCCTGCTTTATACCGCACCTCTTAAATACAATATTAACAATTTCTATCCTACCTAATTCCTTCCCTCATCTCCATGTCTTTACATTTCTATGCATAGTCACATGCTCTAATATCTATTTAACAAACCCATTAATACACCACTTCAAATGCTCAGTGTTCAACATAAACTAATGCATAAGTATTTTTATACTGTAAAAGTTGTCTTTATTTCATATGAATGTGATATCAAATGTCAATAAATAAATAAGTGTAATCTAATTAACACGTGTTTAATTGTTAATGTATATTACTTACTGTCTGTTCATGTATATCACTGAATGTCTGTTTAAAAATATTTATAATATGCTACAGCTTTTCTCCCTAGGCCTCTGCTGAAAAAGGTTTTTGACTATACCCAGTAAACAAAAGCAAAATTAATAAACGTGTTGGTGCAATGTGTCACTTCTCTAAAATAAACAATTGTATCTAACTTCTGAGAAAACATGTATAGCAGCTTTTATTTTGAATTCAGCTATGCTGTTATCATTTAGCTAACAGACATAAAAAAGTACAAAAATGCCTTGATTCATTAAAAAGTGCAGTTCATTTTTTTCAGCAAGAATCTTAAAAATGCCTGCAAGGCAAGAAGAAATACAATAAATCTCAGATCTTACATGTGAAATACATAGGAATTTGAGCTACCCTTAAAAAGTTAGATGACATTTACAGATTAGTACAATGGTACTATATGACCCTGAACAAGTTGGTTAACAAAGCAATGTTTCTAGGGATACCTTTGTCCATTGCACTTACCTGGTTAACAAATACAACAAATATGTGGCTGGCCTGAGCAAAAAAAAAAAAAAATCATCATCATCATTGAAAGAAAGTCAGCATTATAAGACAGTTAGTGCAGGGGTTAAAGTTATAAACTATTAATGAACTGCTTTCTGTAGTTTAGGGTTCAATTCCCTCAGCCTCCATTTGCCTACTGTATGACTCCGAGAAAAATCACATAACCAGGCACTGTTTTACAGCTAGGATCCTCAATGGACCACATGTTTAGTAATTACTTATGAGCCTTATTCATACTATCTTACATCTTATGCAAGCAAACTGGCTATTGTAAGCTTGTATTTATGTTTTGCTTCTTATCAAATTTATCTGTTAAACTGCTAAACACACTATGCAAAAGTTCTTCTTTTCAGTGTTAATCTCCAAATACTTTCTGATTAAATGATTTGCTCAAAATGACATAGTATGCAAATGTGAAACTGACAGAACTGAATCCTGCGCTGTAGGACAAAGCCCCCTTAACAGCTAATACTCCTAATGATCTGTGCTGTATTGTCAGCCAGTTCTCTGCACTACCCCGACACCTGCACAAGTTTGTGCAAGCTATAGGGATAAAATGGAGGACAGCAATCTACAGCTCTCCCTAATTCACATACCTCTGCAACTGCTACCACAAGTTTAAATAAATACCATTTTATTTATATGGGGATCTACTTCTAATACTCAAACAGCCATATCACTGAATTTCATTCTCACAAGAAGACAATTACGAAAATGAAATACCTGAATGGTAAATTTTTCCCAGGGCAGGTAAACACTTGCCCAAACTTCAATGAAACACAAACTGGAGTAAATAACCACC
This sequence comes from Protopterus annectens, assembly GCF_019279795.1. Lineage (NCBI taxonomy): Eukaryota > Metazoa > Chordata > Ceratodontiformes > Protopteridae > Protopterus > Protopterus annectens. Next base: position 21,147,711 of record NC_056743.1, read on the forward strand.
CCAACTATATATACCAACTCTGGGATCACACTACAGTGTAGAAAAGGGCATGCTGGGCAAGTGTTTACTTGCCCTAGGAAAATTCTTCATTTGAGTATTTTGTTTTCACAATTTTCTTCTCACAAAAATGAAATTCAAGTATTAGAAGGGGATCCACATGTGGTGAGTGGAAGAATAACACTTTGAACACATGCACAACTGCATACGAACCTAAACAATATTCTAGCGTAACAACCTGTGGTACAGGTCATCTTCCAGCTTCCCAGCAGTACTATATGTCCCTATAACCCTACCTGCCCAAAGAGAAGCCCATGTCTTACCCTTGTATACCAGGTATATGTGTTGCCACATGCCATATAACTGTACTAAAGCAGCAGGGATCAAAGTTGTCCCAACAGTACCACTCACAAATGTCACTTATGTATACCTCATCCAGACTACCTTGCCTACCTTCCAGGAATAATGTAGTAATACTTACTTATGACCCACATCTTGTGGGCGTAAAACTTTGTATGCTACCATCTACTCTGTTAAGGTTTGAATGTGAATGATACACATTATCCACTCTGTCAGTGAAAGCCTTTTCTGCTGCCTCAAAACTGAATGGAACTGGGGAATAGTGCTGAGCATTTTTTACACTTTTGTGAAAAATGTTTAGGTGTGTAATAATATTTTTGGGGGTTACTTTTTGTATCTAGTGGACAATCTTTTTTGGAACATACCAAACAACTCTGAACAAATTAAAGAACAAACTGTGAGTGGTTACCGTACCTGAATGCACTCCAACACATCCTGCAACAAAATTCTGAACAAACATCACTCTACTTCATTTATGCCACACCACACGTGGCACTTGAACAAACATCATTCTACTTCATTTATGCCACACCACACATGGCACTTGAACAGACATCACTCTACCTCACTTATGCTACACCACACGTGGCACTTGAACAGACATCTCCCTTCCTCACTTATAATACACCACATGTGGCACTTGAATAGCTATCACTCTACCTCAGTTATGCTACACTACATGTGGCACTTGAACAGATATCACTGTACCTCATTTATGCTACACCACATGTGGGACTTGAACAGACATCACTCTACCTCATTTATGCTATACCACATGTGGCACTTGAACAGACATAACTCTACCTCACTTATGCTACACCACATGTGGCACTTGAATAGACATCACTCTACTTCACTTATGCTACAGCACCCATGGCACTTGAACAGACACCACTCTACCTCACTTATGCTACATCACACATGGCACTTGAATAGGAATCACTCTACCTCACTTATGCTACACCACATGTGACACTTGAACAGACATCACTCTACCTCACTTATGCTACACCACACATGGCACTTGAACAGACATCACCCTTCCTCATTTATGCTACACTGCACGTGGCACTTCCTGCTTCTGTGTTGCATGTATTCTGGCCACTGTACCAATACAAACATTATTTAAGAACTGAGAGGAAATCTACAGTTTCCATATGTTACTAAACTTGAACCCAAACTGTGTAAAATATATTAACAAACTCACTGAAATATTAAAGAAAATAAATATGCAAAGACATCTCTAAACCCTGTCACCCAATAGACATTCAAAATACAGAAGGAGCAAATAGACTACAGTTTGTCAACAGATAGCTAGTGACAGGAAACTTTATGTTTTATTTGTCAGCCTATCCTAATTTATAGGAACCTTTGGAGAATTTAAATGAAAGACATCAATACATCATAAAAAATCCAAAAGATAATATTTTTTAGCTAGTACTGTACTTATTTAATGTAACTTTAAGTACTACCAGCATGCTGATAGAATTACACCTTGCTCTGAATATCCTATCCTGCCTGCAGTAAAATTTATTTGCAATTATTTTAGCTTACAAACATCAGTCTCATTACAACAGCAAATGTGAAAACTTCAGACAACCCTTTTTTTCTCATCAGGCAATGTAATCAAACAAGAAACCTATGAATGTCATATCAGGTTTTATTGATCAGTATATGGCATTTCTTCTGCAGCTGTCTGTGCTGCAATCCAGTATAACTGTAGTGTTGAGGGACAGACCAAAAATATGAGAAAAAATCAAGAATGAACCCAAAGCTTTCCACTGTCTATGCTGTTGCCTGCCCAGATAAATAAATAAAAACATACCTCATGCTTTCACCGGCTGCTGCTGTTCACATCTTGGTTTGTATGGTCAGCTGGACTCTAGAGCTTGAGCTGTTCAAGTTCACACTAATTGTAAGTTGTTTCTCTTAGGTTCATAGGTTCATAGGTTTATACTAGGCTAACTGCCCTAGGGCATTTATAAGCCTAGCCCAAAGTTATGTGGCTTACGCCGCCCCTTATGTTAGAAATACTGTGCCCATTAGTTTGTTGTGCCTCTGTCCAGTAGTGACACAGAGATGATTCCGGGGTAAACCTACGATCTCCCATCCACCGGTCAAGATTTCTCTTGAACAGAGCCAGCGAGGTGCTCTGCCTCACATGGACCGGGATTTTATTCCACAGCATGGGGAGTCTCTGGGTGATAAATCTATCCCTCCAGCACGTCCTATTTATATCCGTGCTAAGGTTTAAGTCTCTTGCTCTAGTAGTTTTGGTGGATTTGGATTTTTTGAGGTGGAGCATGTCCATTAATTCCGGGTTGGTCATGGCCTTGTATGTCAGGCACAGGTCACCTCTGAGCAGACGGTATGCAACTGAATAGAGTTGGAGTTTCTTCAGTCTGGCAGCATATGTCAGGTTTTGGAGTCCCTTTATCCTTTTGGTGAGGAACTTTTGGGGTCTCTCCAATTGCTGCAGGTGTCGGGTGAGATACATCCCGAATGGGGCATTGTACTCGATCATTGGTCTGATAAGTGAAGAGTACAGGGAACAATGACCTCACTTGATCTGGATGTGAATCCCTTCATGATCAGGTGGGCAATGTAGAAGGTCTTCGAACCACTTTAGCAACGTGGCGTCAAACGAGGCCACTGTCAACCTGGGTCCCCAGGTCCCTGATAACCTCTTCTGTGCTTAGTGGGTTGCCACCTATATGGTAGCTTGGGGTTACCTTGTTTTTCCCGAAGGGTATGACTATACACTTTTTTGTGTTTAACTTCAGGCCATGGCTCTGGCACCAGCTATCAGTTTCCATGAGACCCCTCTGAAGGATGTCTGTGTCCGATGTACTATCCACTATGGCACCCAGTTTGCAGTCATCCGCAAACTTTGTCAGCCATAGTCCTCCTATGTTTGCCTGTACTTCTGAGAAGTAGATGCCGAACAATAGGGGCCAAGGACTGAGCCCTGTGGGACTCCACTTGTAACCGGCTTGGAGTCTGACATGGCTCCAGCAACTCTAACCCTGTGGGTTCTGTCCTTTAGCCAGTTTGCAACCCATCTTGTGACATATGGGTTTACATTTAAGCTGGTAAGTTTCTCTATAATACCCGAGTGGGATATTGTGTCAAAAGCTTTTGCAAGGTCAAGGTAGGCTGTATGGACTGCCTTTCCCTCATCAATGGCCTTGGTGACTGTTTCGAAGAAGTCGACCAAGTTCAAAAGGCAAGATCTGCCCTTGACAAAGCCAAACTGGGTTGGGTCCAAGGTCTGCAAGTCCCCTATGTTCTTGTTTATGAGTTCCATTATGATCCTCTCCATAGCTTTGCAGACCAGGCTTGTTAAGCTTATGGGGCAGTAATTACCAGGGTCCGTAGAGGCACCGCCTTTGTGGAGTGGGACCACAGTTGCCGTACGCCACTCCTTGGGCACATATCCTGTGGTGAGGCTAAGATTAAACAGCTGCCTTATGTGCGGGTTTAGTTCTTCATTGAATTCATGTAGCACACAGCTGGGGACCCCATCCGGTCCCATTGATGCTGTGTTTTTAGCTTTATAGAGAGCAGCTTTCACCTGCGCATTTGAGATGTCTGCTAGGCTACTCTCAGTTGGGATAGTTATCTCTCCTTTTGGGGGAGAGGGGGTGAAGTTTGCGCTGAACCTGTCTGCCAGTATGTTGGCAATGTCTGTGGGTTCAGTGATTTTTGTATCATTTTGGACTAATTCTGAGCATATCTGGGAGTTTCTACCCAGGTTTCTGACATAGCTGAAGAAGGCCTTATGATTGTCTTTTGAATCTATGGCAATTTTTCTCTCAAAGTTGGCCTTGGATGATTTTATGAGGGATCGTAGTTTCTTGCTAGTGCTGATCAAAGATGCCTTCCCTTTTTGGGATTTTGCTCTATCATGTAATAGCTTTCTCCTCTTATTGTAAAGTTTGTTTATGGCTGGGGTCCACCAGACTGGACGTTTGCCCTTGGTGGAAAGAGTCTTGGTTTTATTTGGGATTGCCTGATCCATGCATTCCTGAAGGTGTTCATAGAAGGCATTTGTAAGGGCTTCCGCAGCTTGGGTTGTGGTTTCCATTGGCTCGGGGGCCTTGAAGGATACCACACCTGTCTTGAGTAGTGTGAAGTTTGCTTTAGAGAAGTTCTTCACTGTGGTCTTTTTTGTTTGGGGTGGGGGCGGGATGTGGATTTCTAGAGAGATTAGTTTATGATCTGATCTCACCAATGAGGGATATACTTCCGGTGTGGAGCATTTTGTCCCCATGTTCGTGATAATGAGATCTAGTATATTTTCTCCTCTTGTGGGGACGGTGACTAGTTGTTCCATGGCATTTGAATTTATGAACTCCAGGAACCTTTGGGCTAGAAAGTTTGGGCTTGAGTAATGTTTCCAGTCTATATTCGGGTAGTTGAAGTCACCCAATATGATGGTGTTTGGTGATACATTTATACCCTCCAGTGTCTTCAGGAAGGCTGTGTGGGTTTCCTGAGTTTGAGAGGGTGGCCTGTAGCATGCTACAAATTGTAGAGCAGTTTTGCCTATGGTTAATTGCACCTGGATGGTTTCCGATGCTTCGTGCGTAGCCACCAACCTGGAGGTGTGGGTATCTCTGTCTCTCTCTCTCTCTCTCCACATGCTGGTTTTCTTGGTCACCCTCATGAGCATTTTCATAGTTATGCTAGGAGAAGCATCTGGATGATTCTGAGTGTCTATTCCAGTTGCATCTCCCAGCATGACACGCAGCACTTAAAAAAGCTGAACTAACTGCTGAAATTGGGAAATATACCATTAAAGCAATACACATTTGAAAAAGTACTTTTTCTTACCGTACCTCGTTTGGTGGTGCATTTTCCACTTTAAATCCACAACCTTTTTTTTCTGGCACCAGGTTGTAGTGAGGGTAACCAAAGTAAAAAAAAAAAAAAAGAGGGGGCATAAGCCCCTAACAAAAGCCTAACTCTATCACTGATGTTGACGTAAAATAGAAGAGGCATAAGCCCATATGCCAAAGCCTAAATCCACCACTGATGTGGGTGTAAATGACCTGGCATGCAAAATGCTGAGGGATATGCAGAGAGACACTTCTGAGCTCTCCGTGCACATCATAAATCCAGGAAAGGCTCCAGTTCTCCATGCACATCATAAATCCAGGAAAGGCTCCAGTATGGAGCAGAATCCTGCCTTCTCCAAGTGACGCTGATGTACAACAGTTAATGGATGTTATTTCTCTATTCGTTAATTAGACAATTTATCTTCATTTTTCTCTTGTTTTTGTGTTAAAATGCTATGTTCATTTAAGAAATATTTAAAAATCATGCAATAAGTTCATATATAGATGTTCTTACCCTGCAATTATAAATGTATATCATGTGTACCTTAAATATGGAGCTTTTCTTCTCAGGTCTCCTCTGAAGATGGCTTTCACCCAGTCAGACTTTTCCCAGTCAACAAAGACAAATAAATAAATGAATAAAGAATGATTAATTTCAACAAGTAGTTGAATAGCTGGTGTCATTTGAGGGGGGATCCAGTGCATGTCATCATGGGATGACTTGCCAAGGATGGTTGCACCTCTGATTCCAGGGCTTCTGAATACAGGCTAAAACCTTTGCTTTCCTCATATTGCCTTTTTAGGTAGAGTCCAGCTAATGGATCTTCCAACCCTCCCCCCCAAAAAAAGACATAAATAAAGCATTGTGCAACATCAAGATGGCACTGTTCAAAAGCCATACTGCATTTGGAACACATTTGAGTGTGTATTATTACTGAAACCAGGTTTATAAGTGCATAACGTACCCTCTCTGTACCAGAGTTTGTGCTTACGTCTTTAGAACTGGCGGGAATTGTGATGGAGTATCCATATTTCTTAAAGGCCACATTACCTCTAGGCAGAGTTCCAGAGACCCACAAACCAAACTTAATAAGATTTAACTCAACCTAAATAAAACAATTATCAGATCATAACATGTTACAGGGTCTCCTCTATGATCCCCCCAAAAATGTCCATTTCTTAAATACTGTGATGAAAGGAGGTATTGCTAGCAATGCTGGGAGAAGAAGGGCAGTGGATGTATAACTTATGGCAGCACAGCTAGCTGGAATTTTGTAAAGAATTATATGTCATTTGTGTCTCAAAGTGATTTGTACAGATGCTTATGCTGAAAAATGTATTTGTAAAGCTGATTGTGTTAGAAATGTATCAACAGTGTTCCTGTTAGAGAGAAAAGAAATGTACATGCATCATTGTAACAGTTTAAATGTATTTGTTTTAACAGAGGATACCGGAAGAGCAGAGGTTAATCCCAATCCACATGACTTTGAGAAATACTGGGCCTAGGCCATAAAGATGTTATCCCACAGTTTTGAATGAAGCCAGAGATGCAATGTCTGTAAGATGTATGGTTTAGCAGCTCTGTAGGAGTAGAAGTATTGAACTTGTTTTATGACTTACAGCAGCTGCAGCATATCTGAGCAAAGCTCTATCTGTGTGCAATGGTAACACATAGGTACTAAAATCCTGGCAACTTCTAGTGTTGGTGATAGCATGGGAACCAGAAGTCAGATGACCAGGTGACCAGATGTCTGTGATGTCATTCTGTAAGCCAGAAATAAAATTTAGATATTAGTTGGAGATTGCTGTCAGTATTCTGCATTATGTCTTGGATCTAACAACAAGGACCACTCAGCCAAATCATCCTGCCTTGCCCTATTCAGTAAGTAGGAACAGTAATTCTCTGAATCAGTCAGGAAAATATAGTGAGAATAGTTAAGTAGTGTTTTTCTGTAACTGTGAAACTCTTTTTAGAAAATATTTAAGCTTTCAGACTATTTGCATATATTCACTTGGTGATAACTCTGGACACTCCTGAAAGTCTTGCCGTTTGGTTAACATTACCATGTGTATTAATATTAACTTCACTCAGTATAACTGGATACCCTTTTAAGAGCTTTATGCTAACTGACTGGTGGCAGTGAAACTACCTTATAGTATGGACTGAAGGTGGCATAGCTAGTAACTTTGGGCCAGCCTTTCCCAGGTGTGTGTGGGTGAAAATTAAATCTCAAAGAGTGTGTGTGGTGTGTGTGTGTGTGTGTGTGTGTGTGTGTGTGTGTGTGTGTGTGTGTGTGTGTGTGTGTGTGTCAGCTACATGGGGCAGGGACATGGAACACTGGTTTCAAAGAGAGAGTCATGGAGGACTTGGCTTGGACACTTGCCTGGGGGCTTAACTCTGAAGCTGTACCAGTAGGGAGTCTTACTGGGGACCTAGAGGGAGACACAGAAATCCAGACCCCGGGCTGACTGTGTTCCCAGTGAGCTCTTAAGGGAAACTGTGCATGATGCAGAGAGGTCTGCATCTGGAAATACTGGGTGTATCCATTTGTATTCCAAGTGAACATTCCTCTTCAGTGTTGTGGTGAGGATTCAGGCTCCTTGATTATTGGCCCAGAGTGGGGTTCATCACAAATACATTGGATGCATTTCAAATACGCAAAAGCTCCATTACCTTAGAAGACTTTAACTGCCCTTCAATAAACTGGAAGACATTCCTTAGATGTAGGATATGCCCAAAAATTATTTCATTTCATAAACAAGAATTTCTTGGATCAAATAGTCAAACAGCTGTTTAGAGGACAAAATGTTCTTGACCTGTTTCTTAAAAATATAGCATCTATATGCACTTTTCTACTGGTATACTGTTCCTCAGTCAAGTCTGGACACAAATAAGTAACCTTCTCAATCAAAATACATAAACCGGCAGATGCAACTATCAGAGAATTCAGACTTCAGACTTACAAACTTCCTACAATTTATGATAAAATCTCAAATTTCAAATAACTATCACCCACTCCCAAAATATTGACATGGATAGTAGTTAAGTTAATAAATTCTAGACACACCTAGGAAACTGTATAAATCTCCCAGCCCCTATCAAAACTAAACAAAATAGTAAAGGTAAGAACAAACCAGCCTGTTTCACATGTGTAAATAAACAATACCAAAAAGGAAAAGATTCATTAGAATATATAGTGAAACTAAAGACTTACAGACCAAGGTTAACATCAAAAGGCTATCCAAGGAGCTGCAAAATACCATTAGGAAAGCAGATACTTCCCATAAATTTAGGCTGACATTAGAAGCTAAGAATAATTACAAATCCTTCTTTACTTACTTCAGGAAATTACAAAATAACAACAATCACTGATCTGAACCTATTCAAAATGAAACCACTTATTCTGATTGAATAGATATCACAAATATATTAGCAAGTAAATTCAGTGCAAATGTCACTCCAGAGACACCTATACAAAACCCACACATTCCTAAGGATCTTAAACACCCTATCATTACAAAATAACACTTACTAAAAACCAGGGAAAACAAACAAACAAAAAATACATCCTCTATAAGACCAATGACTTGGTAGGTTACCCGCTGAGCAGCACTAAACATGCACTGATGGACCTGCTACTACAACTATTCAACCTAAGTGTATCAGCTGGCTTTGTCCCTAAAGTACAGTACATAGCAGTAGTAGTGACACTTCACAAAGACTGCTCCACCATGGACACCAGGAGTTATAGAACCATCAGCCTGACAAGCCTCACCTGAAAGGCCACAGAATTGGTCATAACAGTCCTGATAAACTACAAAATAAAAATAATATATGACTTGAGCCCCAGCAGTTTGGCTTTGTTAAGAGCAGATCGTATCAAATGAATCTGGTGATTTTTTTTTTTTTTTGTAGAAAGTAAAGCAAGTCATGGACAGTGGTCACATATTATGACCTCACCAAGAAATTTGATATCATACCATATACCAACATTATTAACAATCTAAATGGGCTCCAAATTTATCCTTATGTGATTAGATGGATAGTTAATTTATTTACTGACATTTGCTCACTGGGAAAGTCCAACTGAACATAGGTGATCTTTTTCAGCTAGAGGCTAGTGCAGAAAAGCTCAAAAGTATAATTTTAACCCAATCAATATTTACAATAACTTTTATAATGCAATTTCAGTGAATACATAAATTCACAAGCCTTGTACTGAAACTTTAAGATAGAAAAGTGGCATATAAGATAGGAGTAATTTAAGAACTACAATACAGTAAGTAAGGTATTAGACAAGATGAGTAAGTATGAGTGCTAATAGAGGAGCAGTGATGGAATATGTGAATCAGAAGTAGTTATAGTAGTTTAAGAAGTACAATAAAGTGAGGTATTAGAACAGTGATGAATAGTAATCTGATTGTGTAGATCAGAAGTAGTTATAGTAGTTTAAGAAGTACAATAAAGTGATGTATTAGAGCAGTGATGAATAGTAATCTGATTGTGTAGATCAGAAGTAGTTATAGTAGTTTAAGAAGTACAATAAAGCGATGTATTAGAGCAGTGATGAATAGTAATCTGATTGTGTAGATCAGAAGTAGTTATAGTAGTTTAAGAAGTACAATAAAGCGATGTATTAGAACAGTGATGGAATAGTAATCTGATTGTGCAGATCAGAAGTAGTTATAGTAGTTTAAGAAGTACAATAAAGTGATGTATTAGAACAGTGATGAATAGTAATCTGATTGTGTAGATCAGAAGTAGTTATAGTAGTTTAAGAAGTACAATAAAGTGATGTATTAGAACAGTGATGAATAGTAATCTGATTGTGTAGATCAGAAGTAGTTATAGTAGTTTAAGAAGTACAATAAAGTGATGTATTAGAGCAGTGATGAATAGTAATCTGATTGTGCAGATCAGAAGTAGTTATAGTAGTTTAAGAAGTACAATAAAGTGAGGTATTAGAACAGTGATGAATAGTAATCTGATTGTGTAGATCAGAAGTAGTTATAGTAGTTTAAGAAGTACAATAAAGTGAGGTATTAGAACAGTGATGAATAGTAATCTGATTGTGCAGATCAGAAGTAGTTATAGTAGTTTAAGAAGTACAATAAAGTGATGTATTAGAGCAGTGATGGAATAGTAATCTGATTGTGTAGATCAGAAGTAGTTATAGTAGTTTAAGAAGTACAATAAAGTGAGGTATTAGAACAGTGATGAATAGTAATCTGATTGTGTAGATCAGAAGTAGTTATAGTAGTTTAAGAAGTACAATAAAGTGATGTATTAGAACAGTGATGAATAGTAATCTGATTGTGTAGATCAGAAGTAGTTATAGTAGTTTAAGAAGTACAATAAAGTGATGTATTAGAACAGTGATGAATAGTAATCTGATTGTGTAGATCAGAAGTAGTTATAGTAGTTTAAGAAGTACAATAAAGTGATGTATTAGAGCAGTGATGAATAGTAATCTGATTGTGTAGATCAGAAGTAGTTATAGTAGTTTAAGAAGTACAATAAAGTGATGTATTAGAACAGTGATGAATAGTAATCTGATTGTGCAGATCAGAAGTAGTTATAGTAGTTTAAGAAGTACAATAAAGTGATGTATTAGAGCAGTGATGAATAGTAATCTGATTGTGTAGATCAGAAGTAGTTATAGTAGTTTAAGAAGTACAATAAAGTGATGTATTAGAACAGTGATGAATAGTAATCTGATTGTGTAGATCAGAAGTAGTTATAGTAGTTTAAGAAGTACAATAAAGTGATGTATTAGAACAGTGATGAATAGTAATCTGATTGTGTAGATCAGAAGTAGTTATAGTAGTTTAAGAAGTACAATAAAGTGATGTATTAGAGCAGTGATGAATAGTAATCTGATTGTGCAGATCAGAAGTAGTTATAGTAGTTTAAGAAGTACAATAAAGTGAGGTATTAGAACAGTGATGAATAGTAATCTGATTGTGCAGATCAGAAGTAGTTATAGTAGTTTAAGAAGTACAATAAAGTGATGTATTAGAACAGTGATGAATAGTAATCTGATTGTGTAGATCAGAAGTAGTTATAGTAGTTTAAGAAGTACAATAAAGTGATGTATTAGAGCAGTGATGAATAGTAATCTGATTGTGTAGATCAGAAGTAGTTATAGTAGTTTAAGAAGTACAATAAAGTGATGTATTAGAGCAGTGATGAATAGTAATCTGATTGTGCTGATTGTGTAGATCAGAAGTAGTTATAGTAGTTTAAGAAGTACAATAAAGTGATGTATTAGAACAGTGATGAATAGTAATCTGATTGTGTAGATCAGAAGTAGTTATAGTAGTTTAAGAAGTACAATAAAGTGATGTATTAGAACAGTGATGAATAGTAATCTGATTGTGTAGATCAGAAGTAGTTATAGTAGTTTAAGAAGTACAATAAAGTGATGTATTAGAGCAGTGATGAATAGTAATCTGATTGTGTAGATCAGAAGTAGTTATAGTAGTTTAAGAAGTACAATAAAGTGATGTATTAGAACAGTGATGAATAGTAATCTGATTGTGCAGATCAGAAGTAGTTATAGTAGTTTAAGAAGTACAATAAAGTGATGTATTAGAACAGTGATGAATAGTAATCTGATTGTGTAGATCAGAAGTAGTTATAGTAGTTTAAGAAGTACAATAAAGTGATGTATTAGAACAGTGATGAATAGTAATCTGATTGTGCAGATCAGAAGTAGTTATAGTAGTTTAAGAAGTACAATAAAGTGATGTATTAGAACAGTGATGAATAGTAATCTGATTGTGTAGATCAGAAGTAGTTATAGTAGTTTAAGAAGTACAATAAAGTGATGTATTAGAACAGTGATGAATAGTAATCTGATTGTGTAGATCAGAAGTAGTTATAGTAGTTTAAGAAGTACAATAAAGTGATGTATTAGAGCAGTGATGAATAGTAATCTGATTGTGTAGATCAGAAGTAGTTATAGTAGTTTAAGAAGTACAATAAAGTGATGTATTAGAGCAGTGATGAATAGTAATCTGATTGTGCAGATCAGAAGTAGTTATAGTAGTTTAAGAAGTACAATAAAGTGAGGTATTAGAACAGTGATGAATAGTAATCTGATTGTGTAGATCAGAAGTAGTTATAGTAGTTTAAGAAGTACAATAAAGTGATGTATTAGAGCAGTGATGAATAGTAATCTGATTGTGTAGATCAGAAGTAGTTATAGTAGTTTAAGAAGTACAATAAAGTGATGTATTAGAACAGTGATGAATAGTAATCTGATTGTGTAGATCAGAAGTAGTTATAGTAGTTTAAGAAGTACAATAAAGTGATGTATTAGAACAGTGATGAATAGTAATCTGATTGTGCAGATCAGAAGTAGTTATAGTAGTTTAAGAAGTACAATAAAGTGATGTATTAGAGCAGTGATGAATAGTAATCTGATTGTGTAGATCAGAAGTAGTTATAGTAGTTTAAGAAGTACAATAAAGTGATGTATTAGAACAGTGATGAATAGTAATCTGATTGTGTAGATCAGAAGTAGTTATAGTAGTTTAAGAAGTACAATAAAGTGATGTATTAGAGCAGTGATGAATAGTAATCTGATTGTGTAGATCAGAAGTAGTTATAGTAGTTTAAGAAGTACAATAAAGTGATGTATTAGAACAGTGATGAATAGTAATCTGATTGTGTAGATCAGAAGTAGTTATAGTAGTTTAAGAAGTACAATAAAGTGATGTATTAGAACAGTGATGAATAGTAATCTGATTGTGTAGATCAGAAGTAGTTATAGTAGTTTAAGAAGTACAATAAAGTGATGTATTAGAACAGTGATGAATAGTAATCTGATTGTGCAGATCAGAAGTAGTTATAGTAGTTTAAGAAGTACAATAAAGTGATGTATTAGAACAGTGATGAATAGTAATCTGATTGTGTAGATCAGAAGTAGTTATAGTAGTTTAAGAAGTACAATAAAGTGATGTATTAGAACAGTGATGAATAGTAATCTGATTGTGTAGATCAGAAGTAGTTATAGTAGTTTAAGAAGTACAATAAAGTGATGTATTAGAGCAGTGATGAATAGTAATCTGATTGTGTAGATCAGAAGTAGTTATAGTAGTTTAAGAAGTACAATAAAGTGAGGTATTAGAACAGTGATGAATAGTAATCTGATTGTGTAGATCAGAAGTAGTTATAGTAGTTTAAGAAGTACAATAAAGTGATGTATTAGAACAGTGATGAATAGTAATCTGATTGTGTAGATCAGAAGTAGTTATAGTAGTTTAAGAAGTACAATAAAGTGATGTATTAGAACAGTGATGAATAGTAATCTGATTGTGTAGATCAGAAGTAGTTATAGTAGTTTAAGAAGTACAATAAAGTGATGTATTAGAACAGTGATGAATAGTAATCTGATTGTGTAGATCAGAAGTAGTTATAGTAGTTTAAGAAGTACAATAAAGTGATGTATTAGAGCAGTGATGAATAGTAATCTGATTGTGTAGATCAGAAGTAGTTATAGTAGTTTAAGAAGTACAATAAAGTGATGTATTAGAGCAGTGATGAATAGTAATCTGATTGTGTAGATCAGAAGTAGTTATAGTAGTTTAAGAAGTACAATAAAGTGATGTATTAGAACAGTGATGAATAGTAATCTGATTGTGCAGATCAGAAGTAGTTATAGTAGTTTAAGAAGTACAATAAAGTGATGTATTAGAGCAGTGATGAATAGTAATCTGATTGTGTAGATCAGAAGTAGTTATAGTAGTTTAAGAAGTACAATAAAGTGATGTATTAGAACAGTGATGAATAGTAATCTGATTGTGTAGATCAGAAGTAGTTATAGTAGTTTAAGAAGTACAATAAAGTGATGTATTAGAACAGTGATGAATAGTAATCTGATTGTGTAGATCAGAAGTAGTTATAGTAGTTTAAGAAGTACAATAAAGTGATGTATTAGAACAGTGATGAATAGTAATCTGATTGTGTAGATCAGAAGTAGTTATAGTAGTTTAAGAAGTACAATAAAGTGATGTATTAGAGCAGTGATGAATAGTAATCTGATTGTGTAGATCAGAAGTAGTTATAGTAGTTTAAGAAGTACAATAAAGTGATGTATTAGAACAGTGATGAATAGTAATCTGATTGTGTAGATCAGAAGTAGTTATAGTAGTTTAAGAAGTACAATAAAGTGATGTATTAGAGCAGTGATGAATAGTAATCTGATTGTGTAGATCAGAAGTAGTTATAGTAGTTTAAGAAGTACAATAAAGTGATGTATTAGAACAGTGATGAATAGTAATCTGATTGTGTAGATCAGAAGTAGTTATAGTAGTTTAAGAAGTACAATAAAGTGATGTATTAGAACAGTGATGAATAGTAATCTGATTGTGTAGATCAGAAGTAGTTATAGTAGTTTAAGAAGTACAATAAAGTGATGTATTAGAACAGTGATGAATAGTAATCTGATTGTGTAGATCAGAAGTAGTTATAGTAGTTTAAGAAGTACAATAAAGTGATGTATTAGAACAGTGATGAATAGTAATCTGATTGTGTAGATCAGAAGTAGTTATAGTAGTTTAAGAAGTACAATAAAGTGATGTATTAGAACAGTGATGAATAGTAATCTGATTGTGTAGATCAGAAGTAGTTATAGTAGTTTAAGAAGTACAATAAAGTGATGTATTAGAACAGTGATGAATAGTAATCTGATTGTGTAGATCAGAAGTAGTTATAGTAGTTTAAGAAGTACAATAAAGCGATGTATTAGAGAACAGTGATGAATAGTAATCTGATTGTGTAGATCAGAAGTAGTTATAGTAGTTTAAGAAGTACAATAAAGTGATGTATTAGAACAGTGATGAATAGTAATCTGATTGTGTAGATCAGAAGTAGTTATAGTAGTTTAAGAAGTACAATAAAGTGATGTATTAGAGCAGTGATGAATAGTAATCTGATTGTGTAGATCAGAAGTAGTTATAGTAGTTTAAGAAGTACAATAAAGTGATGTATTAGAACAGTGATGAATAGTAATCTGATTGTGTAGATCAGAAGTAGTTATAGTAGTTTAAGAAGTACAATAAAGTGATGTATTAGAACAGTGATGAATAGTAATCTGATTGTGTAGATCAGAAGTAGTTATAGTAGTTTAAGAAGTACAATAAAGTGATGTATTAGAGCAGTGATGAATAGTAATCTGATTGTGTAGATCAGAAGTAGTTATAGTAGTTTAAGAAGTACAATAAAGTGATGTATTAGAACAGTGATGAATAGTAATCTGATTGTGTAGATCAGAAGTAGTTATAGTAGTTTAAGAAGTACAATAAAGTGATGTATTAGAACAGTGATGAATAGTAATCTGATTGTGTAGATCAGAAGTAGTTATAGTAGTTTAAGAAGTACAATAAAGTGATGTATTAGAACAGTGATGAATAGTAATCTGATTGTGTAGATCAGAAGTAGTTATAGTAGTTTAAGAAGTACAATAAAGTGATGTATTAGAACAGTGATGAATAGTAATCTGATTGTGTAGATCAGAAGTAGTTATAGTAGTTTAAGAAGTACAATAAAGTGATGTATTAGAACAGTGATGAATAGTAATCTGATTGTGTAGATCAGAAGTAGTTATAGTAGTTTAAGAAGTACAATAAAGTGATGTATTAGAACAGTGATGAATAGTAATCTGATTGTGTAGATCAGAAGTAGTTATAGTAGTTTAAGAAGTACAATAAAGTGATGTATTAGAACAGTGATGAATAGTAATCTGATTGTGTAGATCAGAAGTAGTTATAGTAGTTTAAGAAGTACAATAAAGTGATGTATTAGAGCAGTGATGAATAGTAATCTGATTGTGTAGATCAGAAGTAGTTATAGTAGTTTAAGAAGTACAATAAAGTGATGTATTAGAACAGTGATGAATAGTAATCTGATTGTGTAGATCAGAAGTAGTTATAGTAGTTTAAGAAGTACAATAAAGTGATGTATTAGAGCAGTGATGAATAGTAATCTGATTGTGTAGATCAGAAGTAGTTATAGTAGTTTAAGAAGTACAATAAAGTGATGTATTAGAACAGTGATGAATAGTAATCTGATTGTGTAGATCAGAAGTAGTTATAGTAGTTTAAGAAGTACAATAAAGTGATGTATTAGAACAGTGATGAATAGTAATCTGATTGTGTAGATCAGAAGTAGTTATAGTAGTTTAAGAAGTACAATAAAGTGATGTATTAGAACAGTGATGAATAGTAATCTGATTGTGTAGATCAGAAGTAGTTATAGTAGTTTAAGAAGTACAATAAAGTGATGTATTAGAGCAGTGATGAATAGTAATCTGATTGTGTAGATCAGAAGTAGTTATAGTAGTTTAAGAAGTACAATAAAGTGATGTATTAGAACAGTGATGAATAGTAATCTGATTGTGTAGATCAGAAGTAGTTATAGTAGTTTAAGAAGTACAATAAAGTGATGTATTAGAACAGTGATGAATAGTAATCTGATTGTGCAGATCAGAAGTAGTTATAGTAGTTTAAGAAGTACAATAAAGTGATGTATTAGAACAGTGATGAATAGTAATCTGATTGTGTAGATCAGAAGTAGTTATAGTAGTTTAAGAAGTACAATAAAGTGATGTATTAGAACAGTGATGAATAGTAATCTGATTGTGTAGATCAGAAGTAGTTATAGTAGTTTAAGAAGTACAATAAAGTGATGTATTAGAGCAGTGATGAATAGTAATCTGATTGTGTAGATCAGAAGTAGTTATAGTAGTTTAAGAAGTACAATAAAGTGATGTATTAGAACAGTGATGAATAGTAATCTGATTGTGTAGATCAGAAGTAGTTATAGTAGTTTAAGAAGTACAATAAAGTGATGTATTAGAACAGTGATGAATAGTAATCTGATTGTGTAGATCAGAAGTAGTTATAGTAGTTTAAGAAGTACAATAAAGTGATGTATTAGAGCAGTGATGAATAGTAATCTGATTGTGTAGATCAGAAGTAGTTATAGTAGTTTAAGAAGTACAATAAAGTGATGTATTAGAACAGTGATGAATAGTAATCTGATTGTGTAGATCAGAAGTAGTTATAGTAGTTTAAGAAGTACAATAAAGTGATGTATTAGAACAGTGATGAATAGTAATCTGATTGTGTAGATCAGAAGTAGTTATAGTAGTTTAAGAAGTACAATAAAGTGATGTATTAGAGCAGTGATGAATAGTAATCTGATTGTGTAGATCAGAAGTAGTTATAGTAGTTTAAGAAGTACAATAAAGTGATGTATTAGAACAGTGATGAATAGTAATCTGATTGTGTAGATCAGAAGTAGTTATAGTAGTTTAAGAAGTACAATAAAGTGATGTATTAGAACAGTGATGAAA